>NC_082645.1:52793436-52985936 GCF_028023285.1 Balaenoptera ricei
TGGGTGGGTGGTGGACCCCTTTCAGCATTTTTTTTAAAGTAAGTGTTCTTTTGCTACTGTAATATAGAGCTGGTAGAGAAAAAGAACAAATGCTAAAATAAATAGTAAAATATAAAACACTTCATACAAAGTAATTTGATGTGCCATTAGTTGTACAATTACTTCAATAAACAAATACATGTTATAAAGGGCAATAAGAAACAAAATGCTTTCAGTTACGGAACTTGCAAGCACCCATGACTCCATGTTGCTAATTCCTTTGGGAAGTGCCATTTATATTTTTTTGGTTTCTTTTAAGTGTTGTCCAGGTCCTTGCGACTGCATTGTTTTTTAATTAATTTATATCAGGAGTCACAGAATTAAAATGAAGGCATTTAAAATCACTGAAGACTGCAGTTAAAAATAAAGTACCATTATTTCTCTTAAATTTAAGAGCTAAGGTTGTCAGTCAAAAGAATATAAAAACGTTGTTTTAGTTTAAGTAGCAGATTGCCAGTGTAAAATATTTGAGAATGCTAACACATTTCTCAGAGATGGGCACATAAGAATAAAGCTGTATTCTGTATACTATGCCCCAAATGGGACGTTGATGAAGACCTACACAGTGCATAATTTCTTTTAAGTTCTTTTAAGCAGTCTTGTGTTATAAGTACAATTAAAAGTCCATCAGTATCCCAAGTACTCGTGCATTATCTACCCTGCCACACTTCGCTAATGCGTCTTATCATTTAGGTTGCTAATACTGTTCAGTGTAAAGACAGTCTTTCTGAGGTAGACTGTTCAAGTTCAAGGACGAGTCTTTTTCTTACGAAATGCATGACATTCAAAAAAAGACAACAAATAAATACTACATGTACAATATGTAGCAATGAGGTAGAAATGGTTATAAAGAACAATGTTTGAATATATTTCAGATGAAAAAAGAAAAACAAAGAAATGAATATTCTCTAGCAACTGTATATAATCCACAAGGAAACACAGAGAGAGAGAGAGAGAAAGAAAGAGAGGGAGGGAGAGAAAGAGGGAGAAAGAGACGGGGAGGGAATGAGAATGAGTTTTAAGCCTGGAAATAAACTTTAGTTTTTTTTGTATCATAGGACAACAAAAAAGAATGAATGTGCTCCCAACCTTGGTGTACTACAGAACCATTTTATAAATATTTAACATTCTATAGGACTGATTCATGTAGTCTCACACAACTCTGTGGCAAGGCTGACCCATGCTGCCGACATTCTACATATCACTGAGACAGGGAGGTGAAATTTTCCTGCTTTCAGTCTAATTGTCTTTGACAATTGCAGTGCCTAGTGCTACACTGCTTGTGTTGTATTTAAAAACAGGAAAGAGGAGAGACTTGTTCATTAAAGATGCAGTATCCCTGGTTCACACAAATGCATCTGGCAGGTTCAAAATCGAATGTCAACCAGAGGTCTTAGCAGAGTGTGAGCTTCAGTTCATGTGTGGGTTAGTCACAAGTACAGCTGGTTTTGAATTCTGAAATACTAATAGCTCCATGTTTGCTAATGTGCTTCATATGAAAATCAGGTGATTCAACAACTGAAGGCTTTACTTTTCAAAAGAAAAAACATATTAAAACACTTTGAATTGTAAAGTGGTCATGTATATCTCTGCATATATGAAGAGAGGAAGTAACCAGTTGCTTCTGAGTAATGTAAAATAGTCAGTTTTAAAGTTCACATAGTTGGTGGTGAAAACAGCACACATACCACATACATACACACACAAACATACACGCTAATTATATATATATATATGTATATATATATTAGAACTTTAGTGGCCTCAATAGTTCAACAAACTGTGTCCCTTTCACTTTGCAAAATAATTTCAATGATCATGATACCCAATTCTTGCTAAAAAAACATGAGAATGAGATTATAGAAGTAACTTTCTGCTTGGAGTTAGACACATTTTCAGAGAAAAAAATTCTAAATGCCTCTAGGACGTATTTTCCAACCCACAAATATATTTAAATTTACAAAGACCTATTGTGGGAATTAATTTGGACTTTTTTTGGATGTATTCTTTTGAAAACTGCGTAGCCAAGTACTATGCAACCAGTGTAAATTGACCTTGGTATTTTACATAGCATAGCCTCTGGATAGCTTTTTGCACTTGCCCAGATGGTGTTTGGCCTATGTATTTTAGTGGAATGGTTTATTTTCTCCTTGATAGGTTTCAAATGCACAAGAAAACATTATACCCGTCTATCTGCATTTGAGTAGAATACAAACTGACTAATAGATAAACATTCTGTGTGAAAGTAAATAGCCTTAAAGTATACTGCCTTCACATTCCATTGATCAGCTCAGTCAGCAAATTTTTCTGTATTGTCACTAATGTTCTAAATATTTTGGTGAGAGGCATGCCAGAAGTGTAAATTTTCCATTCGTGTCACACATAAGGTCATTATGAACTACCTCTTGAATTTCTATTGATCCTTCTACTGAAGTAGTTTCCTTCACTTCCTTTTTGTCCCTGTTGGAAATGTTATTGCAGTTGTGAAGAAGGGAATTAGGGGCTGTTAAGTGGACTGGCTCAAATCCCCTGGCCAGACAGCAAGAGACTTGGACTGGCTCATTACCTTACCTTCATTAGTAGCCTTCTCCAAATTCTTAGCAGTCAGAAAGAGTCCAAGACTATGAAGCCCCATTACTCAGTTGTACCATCACTGATTGTGCATGTTCACTTCTCAGGATGTGGTACCCCACCCCCCTCCCCAAGCTCCAGAAAAGGTGGTCAGAAAAGAGCTCATTATTAGCCTAGTCCATAGAAGAGCTCATAATGCTGCCATGCAGAATCAAAGACTCACAGGACAGCACTACCTACTCAAAGGTCAGCATTATCTCCCCCAACAGATCTTCATTTCTTCAGCATGCCCAATTTCCTGAGATCAAATCCTAGAATTTGTGAGGCTAAATGAAATTCACACACAACTTCAGCTTCTGCCTAAATACCTGGATTTTTGGCCACTGGTATCTCAAAGTAATTTTTAAGTCATTTAAAGCTAAAAGCCAATATGCATGACTTTATTTTCAGTTTTATAAATGAGTGTAAAACACAATAGTGCAGTCATATATTTGGCATTAACTCTTACTAGCCACGAAAATGTGGGTCAATACTGGATTTTCCAAAGTTGTCTAAGTAAGATTGGGTTTGTCAAAACTTGCCAGTTGCTTTCAAGTGAACACAGAATGTTGGCGGAAATGAAATGTGACGTCCAAAAGACTGAAAATAGGTCAGCACCGTGCAAAAATAAACTTGTCAGTGAGATCAATATGAACCTACAGGTTAATGGGGATATTAGAATTTCCTTACAATAAGGGATATGTTCAGGGTAGAGCCAGAACACGATTGTAGTGTTTATTCACTTGTGAAAAGCAGAGGACGTACTTAAATATTATTTTTTGTATCCTTAATGAAAGGCACTGCTTTTTAATATGGAATATTTATATGTAAGAACAGTTTTAATTGATAGAAAATCATAGTAAGTTAAACTCTGGTTCATTTGCTCAGTTTTTAGCAACAAGAAAAATAAGAAAAAAGGGGAGTAATGATCAAGCATCATAAAATTTCAGAAATATCATCAAGTCCTTCATTAGCTTTCTCTATGTTAAGTGTTTCAGAGAATTTGACATTGTGGATGAAATCAGTATAAAAAAAAAAAAATTTGAAGGAAAACAAAACAATAACAGAAAGACCTTTCTTAGGGCTTCTCATTGCATTTATTTAAAATTTTAAAAAACGTACATCACTTTTTGAATACATAAAATGCCAGTGCTTTGCAACAGTTTTGTTACTGCATCTCTCAACTGAAAAAAGGAAGGAAAAAAAAAAAAAAAACCAGGAAAAATACATTCAAAAAGCCAGGCTGTTCTGCTTATGCACGGGCAGTGGCTTTGGAAGGCTACAGCCTACACCGTGTCTGTTCAGAGGCATTGCCAAACATCAGTCAGCTAGCAATGAAAAGTTGCACATAAAGCATTAAAGGATACAAAGAACAACTTGGTGGGGAGCAGGAGAGGAATGGGAAATTGAGAAAAATGCCACATATGCTGTTGGGGTGAGGGTGGACTTAGGCGGACGTGAGCATGAAGACTGATGTTTTTTGGAAACTAGATTTATGGGAAAAGATGGAAGAAAACAAAGTAGCATGTTTGGCAAGCTATATTTGTGTGTGTGTGTCTACTTCCAATTTTCTACTTGACTTTCCAAGAGAAATGTAACAAAACTGAGGTAGAAATGAATGTGGGAGCACTACAGCCCAGAAGATTTCAAAATGAGAAGCAAAATTGCACTGACAAGAGAGGAGTCAAGAAGGAGGGGGGACGTAGATATATTCTTTGCGGATATATAAGTTGGTTGGTTGTTTTCTGTATTTATTTGTTTGCTTGTTTGTTTTGGTTGCTATCTTCTGCATTCTGTCAAACAGCGCGGCAAGCCTATAAGCTAGATTAGTGAATAGGATGACACCATTCCCAGCAGTTTCAGAGAGAACTTGCAAATCACCACCACCATTACCAGCTCTGCAGGAAAAGGCAGTCCTAGTTTTTAGGTACTGTGACTTTCAGGGTCCTAAACAGGTCTTGTGGCTGACTGTTCTAGACACTAACACAAACTGAATAAGTAGCTTTCCATTAACCAGTGTACCTTCTAAGAACATTTTCACTTCATTATCAAGGAGCAATGTACGAAGAACTCTTGCAGGTATTTATATAAAGAATTATTCTGCTCTGGTCAATTCCCCATAATTAGTGAAAGAACCTTTAAAAAAAAATCCTTCCATTTTTACTTTAAGTTGTAAATATTCAGTTGTATCACACTCAGTATTTTTCTGGATACATTCAAAGTAATTTTCCTTGCTATTTTCCAATTGTTGAGGTAAACATACATTTTAATATAAAGTAACATTGAAGCCTATCCCATTACTCTCAGCAGTACATAGTGCTTTCAACACATTCCTTTGAGGTACTGTACAAATCACAATCACTTTCCTGAGTTTTTGCAGACAAGAACATTAAAAGAAATGAACTGCAGAAATTAAGGTCCAGATTACCGTTACCCTGTTTTACCTGTTCTTAGCTTAATACTGCAGAACAGACAGGATTGAGGAATACTGTTGCTCTTAAAATGGCAAAAATCTGGTTTTCTGTCGAAACATAACCATTCATCTCTTTAGTCCAATAATGTTTGAAGTTAAAGCTCTTTATATTAGCACATGCCACCAATGTAATTGTGAGGCAAACAAAAAATAAAGCACCACTCCAGGCACTTGACAGCAACTAAATCTCGAGAACAGCAGAATGGAATCAACACACGAGGTTCATGTCCTTCTGAAATCAACACACTTGCACCTTGCTCCTTGGTGAGTGTTGTCTAGCTTGAACCGAACTGAGCATCAGCAGATGCTTTATGTCATCTGGGGCTTTCAAATCAGAAGCTCTCATTGGATGCATTTTTCCTCCAAATCTACCCTGACTCTAAAGATGCAACTTAATCGTCTTCTTCCCCAGTACCCTTTGCAATTTAAACACTACTGGAAAGGGGCTCTATACCCTATGTAGCAGGTTTTATGTGTGTGTGCCAACATTCATTACATTTTTTTTTAAAGAAGTTATCACTGACTGCAACCAAACATTTTGTTCCATTCAACATACATATCAAGCTCTTTTTGAGATATGCTAGGCTGAATCTTGCAGAAAGCATTTTCAAAGTCTTGATATGTAACGGGTCTCAACTGGCTGGGCATAATGGCTGAAAGGTCTGTGGCCGGCATGGCATGGAGAGGGCCCACCGCTGCTTCCTGACACAAATGAGCCACGTCTAGTCCAGAAAAGCCTTCTGTGCGCTGGACGAGCAGTGCAAACTCCTTGTCATTGAGACAGTAATTGTGCTGTGAGAGCAGTTGTACTATTATCTGGTGCCTCGCTGTGCTGTCAGGAAGTGGGATTAAAAGTCGTTTCATGAAGTACCTCCGAAGAGATTCATCTATGTCTTCTGGTTTACTGGTGGCACAAATTACTACGATTTGGTCCTCAGCCGAAGTTAGTACAGTGTCCAGCTGCATCAGGAATTCGGTTCTCATCCGACTGACTGGACTGTGCTCCTCACTCACTTGAGAGGAGAGAAGCATGTCAATGTCACTGACAAAAATCACCGAGGGCTGGCGACACCTGGCCACAAGGAAAGAGGCATGGATAATTTTCTCTGCTTCTCCTAACCACTTGGCGATAAGTCCAGAACCAGCAATTTTGAAAAACGTGGCCCCCAGCTGACTAGCTATGCATCTGCCCAATAATGTTTTGCCTGTTCCCCGAGGTCCAAATAAAAGGATGCTCCGAGGCAAGGCCGTCAGTCCACTAAATGCATCTGACCTCAACACTGGCCATAAAACCTCCTCTTTAATGACAGCCTTTACCAGGTCGAGACCAGCAATGTCATTCCAGTCCACTGGCGGTCCTTGGGTGATAATCTCGTTGGTTACCAGGTCAATGAGGTGCGTGTCAGTATTCTTCAGTTGCTCGTCCACAGAGTGGTTGGATGAGGTAGCTGCACGGAGCCCAGGGCCTTGCATTGGATGGGAGAGGAGCTGCCTGTGCTCATCCCCACGCTCACTCATTACTGGTGAAGTGTACTTCCCGAAGGATTCACTGGATCTTGATCCCAATGAATTTTTAGCAGTACTGTAGGAAGGAGGGGTCAGAGCCCTACTGGACTGGCTGCTGAATTTCCTTTGCTGTTCAGAGGACATTAGCTGCTTCGTTGGCTTAAATGCTAAGGATGATGTTTCAGCACTTCTGTCAAAGCCATTCCCCCGATTTGAGTTTGAAATGCTGTTGTCGGGCATTCTGTACATAGGACTCTGGGTAGATCTCTGTTGGCCATAGCTGTAATTTCCATAACTGGAGTCTATGTCTCCTTGCCCTGCCATATAGAAAGCTTTCCTTTTGAGAGAACTTGCCGAACTGTTTGTCAGAGCCGCGGGTGCGATAGGTGTCAAACCATGACCCTGGTAGGTGTAGCCAGGAACAGTGGTGGGGGGCAGGGGGGTGGGAGCAGGAATTCCTGAAGGCAGGTATGCTGAAGGAGGAGGGGGTGCACCCCCAGGGCTGTACCCAGATCCCACAGCAGTATGAGGAGGATAGCTAGCAGAGGGATAGCTGTAACTGGAGAGGTTAGAAGTCCCATTGTAGCCTGGGACCAGGGCTGGTGGCGGCGGAGGAGGAGGTGGTGGCTGTAGGAGCCCAGAGCTATGCAAGGGAGAAGGATGAGGTGAAGGAAGTGCAGGTGCTGGCTGGCTGCTGTAAGTAGAATGCAAATATGAGCCGTTGTATCCTGGGGCATATTCCTGAGATGGGAGCCCTGTATGAAGACTAGGTACAGTGTGGCTTCCACAGGTACTACTTGAATAACTAGGCTCTGTCAGGTTGCTGGCCACCCCAGGAGAGCTCCCTATACTTGCAGAGACATCTGCTGGAGGGAGGGCTGAACTGACTCCAGCTTTGCTGGCAGTGATAACATCCGGAACACAGTTCATGGGATAAACAGCGTCTGAATTCAAGGAAGGCTGCCACGGTTCGCTTTCATTTTTCCGACCGTTCACTAGTCCTGATGGTGCATCGGAGTAGTTGCTGAGTACAGGTCGGTCCACGGGGCCTTCCAAAATGCCAGAATACTTCTCTGCATATTTTTTTAGTAGGTTGGATGCAGTCAGAGCAGATATGTCATCATTTGCCCAGGCATACTGGTAGGTGCGCTGCAGATGACCTCTGTAAGCTTCAACTTTGTGGGCGGGAGACCGAGTGGTGGAGGTGATGTCAAAGTGCTGTTCTGGCCACTGGGCATGCTCCGGCGTCCACTGCATCTTCAAGCCTAAAGATTTGGGGGGGGAAAAGTTAATTTACTTAGATACTCATCAGAACTGTTAAAGCTTTTTCCCCCAACTTCTTTTGTTACCTATTATTTTCCGCCAATGATAGTGACATTATCAAGGATTTCCATAGTTTATAATACCTGTTATGGTCTCTACAATGCATATACTTTAAAAGGGACTGAATTTCAACTCTGTATAAAAAGTAAACAATTTAAATGAAAACCCTGTATAAAATTTCAACCCTGTATAAAAAGTAAACAATTTAAAGAAAACTTTCAACCCTGTATAAAAGTAACTTCAACCCTGTATAAAAAGTAAACAATTTAAATGAAAACTCTGTAGGAGACCTACATTTTTTTTCATTTTTAAGTAATAAGTAAATTTATTTCTGCTAAGCCTATCAAGTTACTTGCTACACACACACATAGAAACATGTATGTACACACACATTCCTGTCAAATTAGAATTCAATCACAGGTTCTTACAATAAAATATGCATACATTTAAAATATCTAGCACGTGAGAGTGTTAACATGTGCGATATCTAGCTATCCTGTCTCTTCACATCACAGTTTCTGTTTTATATTTTAACCAATATAAAAATGAGACACAGCTGACAGATCACATCTAGGACACCTCTCTTATTTGGTACTGAACACCTAGTTAGCACAGTATAATGCTCCCTGCGCAGAACAATATGACACAGACATAGCAGGTCATTCCATAATCCAACTCTCATCTAAAGTGGTCCACGACAGTTTCAAATCTGCTTCGTGGAGTGCAGCAAAGCAATCTCCCAGGCAGCGCTCCATCGCTTTCATCGCACAAAGCCTACAACTCGGTATGAATTACAACTGGCTCCTTTCTGCCTCTCAGTCCTGTTGTTGAAACTCTGAAAAAAAAAAACAAGCATCACTTGTCTGTCGGTCTTCTAGCTAGCATTCTCCCTTCTTCTCTTATCATCTTTCCCTCTGCCTTACAGCCTCCAAGGTACTGAGGTTGGGGGGGGGGGGGGTGGGAAATATATATATGTGAAGTGGGGGAGATAAAGAGAGAGGAAGGAAGCAGGTAAAAGGGAAGATAAGAACAGAGAGAATCTGGATTCTAACTCTTTACATTTATGGAAAGCAGTGTGTGGCATAAACTCGAAGAGTACAACTAGAAAATGAGATGCTATGTGTAACTCTATCATCTGCTAGATTACTAACCGAAGCACGGTGACTATGTAGCAAACTATACAAGAGTATTTTCTCATTATGAAGCAGTCAGAATGAGAGAATCATTTGAATTTTACAGTTTAAAGAGAGACCTTAGACATTGCCTTATTTCCCTCATTAGGGAACCAGTACCCAAAGGGATTTATAATGTACCCTCCAGGACTCACATATAGTTAGTTACAGAAGAGCACTGGAACCCTGTTCTATTTCCCAGTGCTGGTTCGTCCTATTCTAATCTCTGCTTGATTGGAACACTTCCTATTCTGATACAGCTGTATTAAGCAGGCCTCCTTAATCTCCTTTGTATTATGGTAAGTGAATTTTGCAAACTCTCTTGTGCCCTCTGGCAGAGATTCCTTGATAAGAAGGAGTTCTGGTCTAAATGAAGCATCTGTGGCATCAGCTCCCTTCTGAATTACTGCAGTCTATTTTGACAGCTCCTACCCGCTTCTGCTTTCCTCCTCCAACCCCTTTAGCTCTTCATTGCCTGACTTTGGCTCCTGACATGGCCGGCTTTGACTTACTGAGCTAAACTGAACGTATCACAGAGTTTGGTAACAGAATGGCATGTTGATTCCCTTCTGACTCCCTCTTCCTTGCTTGCAAAACCACTGCACCAGACACTGGAAGTTAATTAGCAGGATGATGCTGTGCTAATTGTGTTAATTTACAAGGTTTCAGTCAAAGAGAATCATGCCAGGGCCGGCACTGCTGTCATGCTTCTGACTTAATGATTAAGAAATACTGAAAACAAGGTGGGAAAGATTGCAGTAATTACATAATAAATGAATAAAGCAAGAGGATTCATTTGCAAATATATTTTACTGCAGTTGTACTCATTTGCATTTGGATTTTTAAAAAGGATCCATGTAGATATTCATTGGCAAATCACCATCTCAATTAAATTAACTCTGCTGCACTGTATAACTTAATCAAGCTCCATATATATAGATAGATATATATATATCTATCTATATATATATCTATAGATAGATATATATATATATATATATCTTTTTGAGTAAAAATACTAAACACCTTACTTCTCCTGTATATGCAACAGAGTCTTCACTTTCCTTTCCTTCATCTCCCCCCAAATCTTCATGTTTCTCTTTTAAAACTATTTAAAAAAATAATCTCTTCAATTGGAAAGAACATATTATAAAATCCTGATGAAGTGCAGCTTGCATCATTTCATGCAGAGGAACTCTGGGGGGGCCTTCTAGGAAGAACTAAAGTGATATTCTTAATTGTTTCTGCTTTCTCAATCATTACTTTTTAAGGGGGAGAAAAACACACCGCAAAATGGGTGAAATGACCGAGACCACACTTAAAGGGGAAAAGATGCAATTTTAATGAAGCAGCATTTCAGGAATCATACTTTCATTAAATTCAACTGGAAATTATTAAGAGCAAATCACCAGGAACCAATCGCAAGTAATCAGTATCTAAATTCTTCTAGTGTCATGGGATTTACTTCAAGCCTTATAAAAAGGAGAGAATATTAATGTGACTGTAATGTAGAACTGTCTAAAAGACCTACAGATTCATTAGTCCTGTAAATTATTTCCAGGGAATTTCTATTAGGATTTTTTTTCTTTAAAAGATTATCAAAATACAGAGTTGAGAAAATAAGAAAACATGTATGCTATGAGTAGGAATTTAATTAGATGGATACAGAAGAAACATGAATAAATGTCTTTAAAAGAGGTCTCAGAAAATAATTTAGGAGTCACAGACAATGGAATTTACCACAAACACAACACAACACAACACACACACACACACACACACACACACACACACACACCCCATAAAAGGGTCTGGCTTCCTTTCAGTTAGCTGAGCTAAGCCATTGTTGGCATTAGTTAACAAACATACATAACAAACATGATTTAAAAAAAAAATTGCCCCTTAAAAAAAATGAAACTGCTTTAGCTTTAGAGTAATTATTTTAAAAAACAACCAAAAAGGGCAACTTTCACCTTTATTGGATTAAAATTTTCCTTGTAAATTAATCATTTGTAAAATACATGCAACAAATGATTTTAGTAAGTTATAATCACTGTAAAAGACAGGAATATATAATAAAGTTTAAATAAAATAGGTTGGCCAGTTTCACTGCATAGAGAAATGCATAGTTTAACTGCATAAACTCTAGCAAAAATAATTAAATTTCATAAGATTTCTGTTTCATCTGAAATTAAATAAAGATCCTATCAAAATTATCTATTTGGGGCTTCCCTGGTGGTGCAGTGGTTGAGAATCCGTCTGCCAATACAGGGGACACGGGTTTGAGCCCTGGTCCGGGAAGATCCCACATGCCACGGAGCAACTAAACCTGTGCGCCACAACTACTGAGCCTGCACTCTAGAGCCCACGTGCACAACTACTGAAGCCTGTGCACCTAGAGCCCACACACCGCAACAAGAGAAGCCACCGCAATGAGAAGCCCGTGCACCACAATGAAGAGTAGGCCCCGCTCACTGCTACTAGAGAAAGCCCACGTGCAGCAATGAAGACCCAACGCAGCCAAAAACAAACAAATAAATAAATTTATATTTTTAAAAAGTTATCTATTTGGAAAAATTACTGGATACACTAGTAATTGCCTTTTGATTCTCATGCTATTTTTGGATATGCTTACCAAGATAATTGAAAGTTTATTTATTGATGCATACTAAATAACAACCTAAGCAGGGCTGCAAAAGTTAAGATTAAGCTTTCATTAAATAACCTTAAGGGGACAGAATTATTCACATCCTCTGAAACATGAGTATTTATCCAGTGCTTTAAAATCATTAATAGTATTTGAAAGTATAAATTAATAGTTAAACCATAAGCTAGTTCCTAATATTAGTAGGAACTGAAGAAGCCCGTGTTCAGGAGAGTGTTCTGGTCTTAGGAGGACAAAGAGCTTTTTCACCAGTTTCTTGAATTTTAATACTAATTGGAAGTAGAACTAAACTTGTTGTCATTGTTATTATTATTGTTCTATTTATTTGTGGCGATATTTCTGATGTGAAATGTAAGCAAAATGTGGAGCCAAATGTTCTTTGAACAAAATATCATGCTCCCTTTGATTACATTGCTGTTATCTGTAAGAAGCAGCACATGCGTGCCACTTAACTTGGCACCCAAATAATAAGATGGGTTTTAAAAACAGTTCTTATATGGTTTCTCTTTGGAACATGAAGAGAAAAACCTCAGAAACAATACTATTTTAACATTATTAGAAACATGACTCCAGAACAATAACTCCCACTGCTGTTTAGAAACAGCTTAAATATTAGGTACAATAAAAATTCAGAAAACAGTAGAAGGTAAGAAAAATAGTTCCTCAAGACAATTGAAGAATTGTTCCAAAACTTCAATTTTCATTTTTGAAAGGGTTAGAAAATTCTTAATACAGCTGGCAAATTTCACAATGCAATGTGTTTATTTTTAAAATATATAATTGAATAGAAAGCTGCTTTTAAGATACTTTAACATAAGTGTGCACAAGGATGACAGATACTACAGTAAAAAGCCTGAGTATTTTATTTTATTGTTATAGGATGAATTTATGTATATATAAATGAACAAGTCTATATTTCCCAAGAAACCGGACAGTTTGGATAACATTTTTTCATTCTTATCATTACTGACCATTTTATAACTTAGGTTTAATTACTAAACAGTTGCTGCCTCATTGCTCTACTTCTTCCATTCAACTCTTTAACTATTTTGAAGCAAAACAACTGTGGCATCCTTCAAAGTTCTGTCACAGCTTCAAAATGATAAAGACACTGTTATATAGAAAAATGAAGGACATAAAAACAACTTTCAGAATAGGAGGAAATTGGGAATAAAAGACTAGGTCTTCTAGAATCGATTTTTAGCACACATTCATGGAAAAATTAAGACACTCACTACCGCACCCCCCTACCCCAACACAGGTATGCTATTCAGAAGTTCATGAGGTCTATAAAAGCGGCTCTCTTCTACAAGGTTCCCATAGGGTAATTCTGGCTGTTAGGGACTCTGCTTTCATTTGTAGGTTTTCTCAGACTTCCTAAGGGCAGAGGCCTGAGGCAAACACCTGCAGGCATGGCAGGCTTGCTCTAGGAAAGCTGCACAGTGCTCACACAGGCCTGCACGACATCACTACACCTATTACACTCCTTTGGGCTATCGTGCCTCTGAACCTCTCATTATCATTTTTAAAAATATATATATATTTTTTAAATTGAACACCATATTTACCAAGATTCTCTCTAGAAAAAATCACTACTGGGGTAAATACAATAAAGTAATTATAATAGTTTACTTACTGCCCCCTCAGCCTAATAATGCAACAGATTTATCATCTCCTAGGTAGGAAATGGCCAAACTAACACATAGAACATTCAGAATTTCAAGTAGAGAGTAGCAAATTCATTGGCTAAAAAATAAGAGTCTTCTGAGAGAGGGCCTACAAACTTCCTGATACTGAAAACTGGCCCTACACAATAACTACTGACCTTTATCCTTCAAGGGGAGTGATGACCGATCAAAATGTTTCAGCAGACTAAGCAGCATTCTCCTTTCGTGTACCGACCCTCATACGCCAAGAGGCCAACACAGCAGTATCTAGTATTACCTGTTCTAATCTATTTGATCTGAAATCTTCCTTAGTCCATTTCCCAATCATTCCTAGCCTAAAAATGTGATGTCATATTTAAAAGTAATATCAGGGGAAAAGTGAGGGGAAGAAGCACAGAAATTATATATTCTCCTTAACCTATTTAAATAGGTTCCATCTTCAGAACACCAAAATGAAAAGTCCTGTATAAGCTGAATATGACACAGGGACTGTTAATCTTAATTAGTCAACAAATTGAGGGCCTGCTGTGTGTAAAGCCTTGTGGTTCAATGCTAAGAAATTACATCAAGGGAATCCGTTTACCAGACAATGAAACTTTTCCAGGTTCTGCATTCTTTATAATTTCACATTCTAAATTCCCTTAGACTCTTTGATTTTAGAGATTAAGGGAACTTTCAAATGACCTAGTCCCCAGTCCAGACAGCCTCCGTTACAGGTTTAGTACTTCACTTATCATGGTATACTGTGGGGTTGAGCGCTATTTTGTCTAACACAGTGTTTTATTTGGAGGCATTACTAGATTGTTGGGATAGAAAGGGACTGGAGAAAACATAAAGAAGACCCTAGAATTTTGTTTGAAGAGTGAATAACCCAAGCTTGAGGTTCAGGCCACTGGCCCTGATCCATGCCATCATTTATTTGTTCTAATCCTGGTGAAATCACATAAGCATATCATACTCACTTTTTTCAGCCATAAAATATGGACAATAATGGTATCATATACCTTACTTGATTGTTATTAAGGTTACCTAAAGCAGTAATATTTGTGAAAATATTTTCCAACTGTAACCTGCTACACAAATATTTCTTCTTATGCTTTTATTTTGAAAAAGCCAGAGATGCATTAAACACAAAACAAAACTGACTAGACAGAAAAAAACTAAAATCACTCCTAGAATTTATAAATCACTTTTTCTTCAACCTCTGGACAGCTACTGAAAAGGAAATTTTCCAGTGGGAATGTTGGTTATAAGAAAGGTATAGAAATTCTTTCATACTCAGCAAAACACAGAGCATGATCTCCTTAATCAAAAAGCTGTCAAAAATTCAAAATATTTTTATGCTATTTATTCTTAATGGTATTTGTGAGTCAACATTGTAGAGACCACAGCTAAGAAACAATAGAGGTTTAAAACCAGTTAAGGATGATCTGAAAACCCAGTCTCAAAATAAGATATTCTAATTATATAGCAATACTGTCAAAGATTTTTCTCTTTAAATCACACTTTCACACCTCAAGAATCCAAATTATAATACATTTTGCAGCAAATTACTCCCTCCCCCTATTCCACGTTATTTGCATAAAGCAATCCTTTTTAACAATCACAAAGGCATTTCTGGCTAAATGGTCCTTGGTAAATATAGTTTAAATACCTCACCTTCTAACATAGAGAAATTGCCACCTGACAGCCTGAAGGCAGCATGTAACCTGTAACTATATTTCATTTGGCCAGCACAGAGTTTTAAAAATCAGTCAATTTTATATAAAAGAATCTGTAGTTCCATATTTCCCACTTTTTCAAGACAAGTTGAATGATCTTACACTAGACCTCATTCTTGCCTGGCAACAGTTGCCTGAATCTGAGGTCCAGTTGCCCCCTCTAGACATGGCATGCCCTCTCCATTTTGTCATGATGTTCCCACTCTCTATTACAACATCAGGTATTTTTATAGTATCTACTGGTCACATATGCAATTAAAATTATGACTTCACTCTGAAGCTTCAAGCTCCAGTTTTTTCACTTAAGTACATTTTCCTGAAAACTAGCTAGTGCTTTAAAACTTAAAAAAATAGTAGTGCCTTTAGATTAAAAATTTTCCAAATACTATTTATTATGTCATTCCTGCCCTGCTACTCAAAGCCCAGGAAAAATATTTGATATTTCCCTTGTTGATTCAGTGTCACTAGTACAACAGTGTAAAATGAGAAACGATTGCTTTAAAAAACTGGTTTCCAGATTGCTGCTGTTTCAGCGTTCCCCCCTTTGCTCTGATTTGTTAGATACTTTTTCTAGCTGTTTTCCATGTCAGTCTCCACCATTCCTAATATGCTCCCTGAATATGCCATAGGTTCTGACTCCACAAACCAAGACTTCATTTAATAGTAATAGTCAATCATGACCTCTACTACAACTTTTGAGACATTAAGTTACTCCAAAGTTATGCTTCTTATTTCTTATAGCAAGTTGCTGGGTAGATGGTATCTGGATAAGCAACTGATCTTGTTCTGTATGTCATCATTTTGAACTTTAAAAGCAAGTATTCAATGTTACAGGGCACCATGACTTGGACTAGAATGGTATATACCCTGTCCTTCAGTTAAATTTGTGGGTAGCTTATGATCTGAATCAGCTTCCCGAGAATGCATTAAATTTTATTCACAGCAACAAAATATTCACTCATCAAAACGTGACCAAGTATAAAAATCTCTATTTTGCCAATATTTCATAATGAGGTTAAAACTTGGTATGCATGGGTCTCATAGGTCATCATTTTTAACATGCAAGTCATATATAAGAGAATGACTTGCATTTATGAGGATGAGTGCATAAGCACTTATGCAAAGAAAATTACACTGATAAAAGAAATATCACTTTTAGGCCACCAGGCTTATGTTCAATACATTACCAAAAGAGCCTATCACTTAAAGCAAACCAAAAATCATAATCATAATTCAAATAAATATTTTTTTTCCTCTGGGGGTCCTAAAATCTCCCATACTCAAATCAAAGTATTCAAGTGAACATATAATCACACTCACATAAAATACATATAGTTTATAGTTCAGATTTATGGGTTTTCTTTTTTAAAGCAAGGGGTAGTTTTACAAAAGCATATGTATACAAATTTTTGAATAATTTTCTAAATCAAGTAAAAAACTGTCCAAAAGTCTGTGTACATCCTACCATAATTCAACAGAATACACAACTATGCATATACATGCAATTTAAAATATACAAACAATTCATAGTCTGAATCTTAGTATTTAGTGTCAGATGTTATCAACTATTGCAAGGGAAAGGATTTGAGGGTTAGTGCGTAAGAGGACTGATTTTCCCATGTTGAGTCAAATGTTATCTTGTTTATTCTACCTCTGTGAATGATTTTAGACAATTTTAATCAGTTTAAATAGTGCTTTGTAGTTAACCTTTAAAGTTGTTACTTTGTGGCCTTTCATTACTCATTCTGTCTCTTCCCTTTTTCCATATACGTTTTCAATCCATTAAGGCCATCTACCCTTCCCCCCCAGTTCTTTCTGTCATACAGAGATCATCAGGACATACCACTTCTGTCCATAGGGACTGCCAGGGCTAATGAATACGTATGTTCTGTGTCACAACAGAGCACTCCCCTTGTTCTGCAGTATCAAACCTCTTATGTGTATAAATAACAGGTGAGCTGTAGCGTGCAGGGATAAATGGGGTTAACACAAACTGAAAGCTCCATGCTAGATTCATAGTATCCAGCCTGTATGACTGATCCAGAAAGAGAAATCCAAATGCCAAAAGTATTGTGCATTTTCTATGTGTTTTGAATCTTTATTTTAAAAAAGGACTCTGCTGAGATAACGTTACCAGCGTCCTAAAAGTCTGAGGTCATTCCAGTTGATTCTCAAGATACTCTTGTGCCATATAAAATAAATTTGCACTTTTAATTAACACAAACTGGGCATGGTACCAACCTTGAATTATGACATGGGTGGTTAATGTCCTCTGTCACACCGCTAAAATGTTATGTTAATCATTATGTGTACATAGTGCTATTCGTAAATAGTTATTTGTGTGTATCTATTCTATTTCAAGTATATAAATGCAAAGCTCAATTTAGTTATATTTAAGGGGAACTACATTCATTTTTGCCCAACATCCCATGCTGATATGGGTCAATTAACAAATTCAGAATCTCCCAAGCCCCACGACCTTGTGTAAGATGGAATCTGCATTCAGCTTCTTTTTGTGTTCCTCTGAAACCTTACTCTAAAAAGACAGTTTACATAAAACAAAATAGATAATTAAGACTGCTTATTTAAATTGGAGGTCTCTCTCACATAATTAGACAAAGGAGTAAGAATATTATTTACATATATGTATACAACTCCAACCATTCTCCTTAAAAACTCTTTGCTTAAGGTAACTCTAAAGTGTGCAAAGCCCAGACAAAACTTGTTTAGGTTATTTATGCATTTTTCTCTTTTTGGCAATCCATGCATTAATTTTTAATGCAATAGCAAAATAGTGCCTTGGACTTTGATAAAAATATTCTATAGTCAGGGCTGGGTGACATAGTGCATTAATTCAGTGTCCTTCACTCCTGGGACCTGTGTATAATTTAGTCCAGCCTGAAGAAAATAACTTTGATCTGAAGGCAATGGAAAAAGCAACGTATGAAATGAGTTTTGGTAGGTTTAGTGTTGTTTTGCCCATATAAGACAACATATGAAGATAAACTGCTTTAGAATACAATCAACATGGTCAAGGATTAAAAGTGAAGAGCTCTTAGTAATAACCGTAGTTTCCTCACCTTTCCATTCTCCCTACCTGGCCACATTCTATGGTTTGGTGAAAAAAACCTGAGCACCACCTATAATTAGGATGCTCTAATTTCCAGATAAACAGAACATTGTTAAAGTGCAGTGTGAATGACAGTCCAGTCATTAGCGCTATTGGCTCTTCCATTTGTAAAAACAAAGAATGCTGCATAATGAGACAAAAGCAGAAGACAGGCTATCAGCATCCTCAAAGAAAGTGGCATTTCCTGTCCTGGAGGGGGTGCCCAACAAAGTAATCCTTGGGGAAAGCTAACAATAGGAGGGACCACAAGCAAAGAAATTGTTTCTTTAGATTCCATCTTGATTGTGCTCTCTATGACAATATTAAACTGCATAGTTTCATCTACTGTTAGAATACATGAGGCCATAAAGAAAAAAAAAAAAAAGTTTAGGTTTTGGCTGAATTGAATAAAATGGTTGCTCCAGTGGCATTTGCCACATGAAATACAGATCCCTTTTCTTTTGCTTATAAATTCTACTTTAATTCCAATCCAACTCTCTTTTGTTGTGAATAAACACAGCTTACTTTGTCTCTAATGTAGCAGTGAAACACAAGGTTGCTCTCAATACTGTCAATAGAATTCAAAGCTGTAAGGATGTTACTTCTATATGGTGAAAACTATTCTACAATTTTATACTTCTTATTGATGATAATGAACTATTTTATTGGCCTCAGTTATGGATAAGCTCCAGTATTTGCTAATAATTTTAAGGAAAAGGAAAAATTTTTTCCAGTCACATTTTTGAATTAGCAGATAGAAATGTAATTTAAAATTTGCTAGTTTTACTTGCTTATGTTAAAAGAGTAAATAAGTCAAATCTTCCTGCTACCTCTTCAAACAGTGTGCATCCTATTTACACAAGTCCCTAAACAACAGGAAAACCAGAACCCTGCGGGTGATACAGGTAGGTTACACAGAAAAATCAAATCTAGGTGCTTACATGTGTATACGAAAGTGTTGTGTCTGTAGTTGTGGAAAGGATATAGAGAAAATGGGGAAAGGTGACAGAGAGAAGGAAAAGAGATTTTTAAAAATACCTTTATCCTAAAAATGATCTGCTTTATTATTTATAATCTCAGAGTCCAAAGCACATTCTAAGTTATTTAACTAGCATGTATACATAATACTTTAATCAAATATAAGCATTACTTAAAGTTTTCTTTAGCTATATATTTATTATTTGTGGCTTGAACCAAGTCATATATCTCAAAAAGTTTCCATACTTATAAAACTTAAAAGTCTTATTTATGACCTCCAAATATACTATGAACATCATTTCCTTCATTGAGTACTCATTTTCAAGGAGGTCTGGGTTTACATATGTGAAGTTTTTCAAAAAAGGAAAACTAATTACAATATTATTATATATTGACACATTTTCTCAATTGCATTCAAAAAGAAAAACACTTTACTAGAATCATTTGAGATGAAATGTTTAAAAAATCCTTGAAAAGCAAATAATTAAAATATATGATAATTGAGTTACTTAGGAAAGCATCCCAATTATAAATTTAGAATTGTTTTTGTGTTTTCTATATAAAAGTTCCCCCCCGCCCACCACGGCCTTAAACACAATAGAAAAATTCATAGAATTAATGAATCATAGGTCTAAAAGTACATTCCTGCTCACTGAACTGACATACCTGGAACTGGTCTCCTTTTAAGTAAATCTTTTTGAAAGTATCCAAATGCCAACAAAGAGTACTACAATTTCATTCATATATGACTTTCAGTCTTATGGCCATTACATGATCACTTAGCTAACTTGTGAAGTTTTTCAGGTTAGGATGTTTTATTGTGCCCTCCTTTTTTTACATGCTTCTACATCCAGCCATTGTTTTCATATTTTAGGAATTATTTTATCCAGTTCAGTGTCAAATGATATTATACTTTAAAAATAATCTCTTCAGAAAATATAACATAAAATAGTGGATTGCATCCCTGGCCATAGCTCTCAGAAGCATTAAAATGTTACTGGAGTGCCCGAATGACAGCAGTGACAGCTTAATCACTTAAAGGCTTTTTACATTAACCATTTTTTCTTTCAATTTGAGCAGTATATTCAGGCATGATTTAATAGGAGGTTAGCTGTTAAATGCAGCTAAATAACATACTTTTTAAAAATATCAAATCAAGTTTAGTGCCTAATGAATATTCCTTTACACTTTCTGATATATTAGCGCACATTCATAAAGCTTGGCTTCTTTTATTTTTCCACCAATATATGTATTTTTTAAAAAAATCAGTCGGATAATTAGCATGCATAGTCCAACAGTTTTCTATATTTTTATGATTTTAAGTAGAAGATCCATGGATAAAACATAATTGAAAGGTGAGCCTATTAATCTGGAGAATAACCTCCACAAACCAAATAGGGATGAATCATGTTGAAGTCTGCACCTCATTTATAGCTTTGTATTCCTAAGGCAAAAAAAAAAAAAAAAAACCAAAGCAGAGAGAAACTAAAGGTGACCTTATTTAGACATATTAGTCAAGGCAGGCTTTGCTGTTTTTAAGCAAACATGATTGTGACTCCACTTTGTCCATCCAGTTTTCCAGTGTGTAAATTGGATGATGACTTGGACAATTCTCTCTTCATTAGTGAACTGTGGAAAGGAAATACAGAGGTGGCTTTTTATTTTTTAAACTCTGTAGTGTCTTGTAACCAAATTCTGAAGCATGAAGAAAAAAAAATATATATATATATAAAAATTTTTTTTTTTCCTAGACAAGCTGTCGTAATTGAAATGAAGTCTAATCAGACTCATTACTGTTTTCAGCAATTTGCACCACCGAAGATGCTTATTAGATAACTGTGTTTAATAAACCACTCTTTAGAAAAATACCAGTAATGAGCTCTTAACAGCCAATCTTTAGCGTGAATGTAATGTGAAAAGTGTTCCTAGCGCTGAATAGATTTTCACATTTAGTAGTGTCATAATTAAGCTCCATGAATTGTTTCTGTGATGTTAGATTTATTACAATAATCTTACTTTTTTCCTATGTTAAATCTACTTGGAAATGCAGTCATCTTCTATTAGAGTTGGATTATATTCATTGTACAGCAAATTTTCAGCTAGTGCCAAGCTGATCAAAAGGTTTTTCAACTGAGGATTTGTTAACAAATGATAAGCAAGGATTTTATGACTGATAATTGATGCTATCTATCAAGTCTTTCCTCATCAGCATCCCCCACACCTCAGAAAAAAAGTCTTCCTGTCATTTGATTATATATGAAAAGTTACCCAAGATACAAATGTATTATGATCAGTAAGAGGAAAAAATTGCATTTCTATCACTAAGTTAAAACATGGGAAAAACTGGACATTCTGTAAGGAATATTTGAAGAAATGTTGGCCTTTCTTAATAGCAGCTGTAAATAACACTATATTGCTTCATTAGATATTGTTCTTAAAAATGTGAATACCATTTTCCTCCTTGAGTCTTCCTTTTTGTAGCACTCTTTACTAAGATCTTAACATTAAAGAACAGTATTCTGAATATATATTATTTATATGCACTAAAAGTGGTCATGAGAGTTAGCTAGTCTTCTTATTGATAAGGGCAAAAAAAAGTTACATACCTCTAAGCAGAGGAGTTACTTCCATGCAAGATGGTGCATGTGCTAAAATAAGTATATATCTATAGAATCTATATTGATTAGTCTATCAATAGAGTATATCCAGAGGTATTTCCATGTATATAAAATTATATAGAAGGGATTGAAAATATTTCTTGAGAACATCTAAATAAGACTTATAAGGAAGCTCTTGAGCTTGTTACCATGAAATGTCTCACATGGTAAGATAAATATCTTTTGTTTGCTAAACAAACATTCTGAGACTATTCCATAAAGATAATCAATAAATGAAAAAGTACCCCAAAAAACCCCAAACAAAACAAAACAGGAGACCAAGAGTTTATACCCATTCATGATAAAATGTTAAGAAGGGGGCTTCCCTGGTGGCGCAGTGGTTGAGAATCTGCCTGCTAATGCAGGGGACACGGGTTCGAGCCCTGGTCTGGGAAGATCCCACATGCCACGGAGCAGCTGGACCCGTGAGCCACAACTGCTGAGCCTGCGCGTCTGGAGCCTGTGCCCCGCAACGGGAGGGGCCGCGATGGTGAAAAGGCCCGCGCACCGCAATGAAGAGCGGTCCCCGCACCGCGATGAAGAGTGGCCCCCGCTTGCCGCAACTAGAGAAAGCCCTCGCACGAACCGAAGACCCAAACACAAACAAAAATAAATAAATAAATAATAAAGTAGCTATTAAAAAAAAAAAAAAAAAAAAAATGTTAAGAAGGATTCTGTTAGTGAATGATTCCTCTCCCAATACACTCTCATTTCTTCAAAGCTGAAGCTTCACGACTCCTAATTGGAGCCAATAAGCCTCCATAACTGTTTTCAGCTTTCCTGAATCAATAGCTATGAGAACTGAGACTGTCAAATTAACGGCTTGTTTCATCTGATTTTGTGGAATGCATTTCTTTGCATTACAAAGTAGAGAAGAAACCAACTCATTCCCTTGTGAATTCTTACAGCTTTCAGATCAAAATATCTTCTAGTTTCTTTAAGTCTTGACTGAATTCATATTCAGAACAACAAAAGACAAAGCCAGTGCATAAAACTACTAGAAACCTATATTTACATGCTTAAATGACTCACAGATAAAAAACAAAAATTATGAGAGGGTCCCTTTTAGTGCCTTTGGAATGCCTTATCATAATCTTGAATAACTTAATTTATGAATCATAGAATTTATGAATGTTTTATAAAAGAGGGGATGCTTTGTACACTTGAATTTATTACAAAAGCTAGGAGGCTTTAAGATGTCAAATAATAGTGATGATGGCAATAATATTAATGATGTAATATGAGTAATTCTTTTGGTAAGCTTTCAAAATAACTTTCCATGATGATGAAGATACAGTTTTAATTATGAATTTCAATTAGGAATTGAGTACTTAGTTAATAGATATTTTACCTAGATCTAACCCTTGAGTTACAGAAGGTTGGCAGAATTAGCCTTGTTCTTAATTTCTAATTTGAGAAAAACAAGCTAGGGAGTATGGACATATGCATAGATGAGATTTTAGTGCAGAGAATAAACAACACATAAATATATATTATCACATAAATACAAGATATGGGTTATAAGGCATAATAAAATGCTAGTGGTAATGGGGAGACTTGTATTATCAAGACTTTTTGGAGAAGGTGGGTTTCAAACTTCAGCTATTGGCCATACCATTTAGACATTGGTCTGAACATGAAGAGAAGTCATATACTTAAGCTTGCAAATAATTTTTAAAGAGAATTAGGGCTCATTAATCCTTAAAATTTTCAAGGAGCCACAATACCTAGTAACAGCATTATCATTCTTAGAGCCTTACTCAGTTTTATCATTTGCCATATTCCTGAGCTAATAAAACTTAAATATTCTTCCAGGTAACAAACAGCCAAGCAAGCAAACAAAAATGAAACCTTAAAAAAATTCAGTTTCTTTTACTTATGTCTTTCTTAAATTCTTTCAGACTTACTCCAAGATCCCTTCTCTCCCTCCAACCTCTTTTTGACCCTGGCATGTGGGGCAGTGAGTTATTTTCTCTCTTTTCCTTTCCTTTCCTTTCTCTCTGTTTTCAAGTAGTTTGTCAATTATGAGAAAACAGGTTACAGAGAAAATGTATTTTAAATCTCAAAACTGGAATCCTAAAAACAATCTTCCTTGAATCTCTGAATCTTGATAACTTTTGTTGTCACTAGAAAAAACAAATGGGACTAGTTGCCTAAACTGTTTAAAATATGATAATGGCACTCATGCTCTAATAACATCTGAGAGCCTACTACAACTTGTCAGCTTCTGACCTAAGTGCTAGGAAATAGAGGTCCCTGCCCCAATGGAACTTACAAGTCTATCTTTAGTGGTGATTTACCAAAGAAAAGATTTAGTTCTGAATCTGGTAGGGAAAGGTGGCTATATAGAGGAGTTAAGAGTTGAGGTATATCTTGAAAGCTGAATAGAATTTTACCAGTTACAATAGAGAGAGGTGAGTTTTCCTGCCTGTGACAAGACTCAGTCAAAGTTACAGATGAAGCTAAGTGTACCTGGCACATTTGGGAAACAGGGTTGCTTGGTATGGTTAGAAGACAGGAAGGAGGTATATGTCTATGTATAGGGTGGGATGGAGGTAAAGATGAAGCTTGAATTCAGTTTGCAAAGGGACTTGAATGTTCGGACTTTATCTTACTGCCAACATAAAGTGCTGCCCTCATCTGTTCTTTAGAAATATATCAATAATATCAATATATAGGCCAGAATAGGGACTTCCCTGGTGGTCCAGTGGTTAAGAATCTCTCTTGCAATGCAGGGGATGCCGGTTCGATCACTGGTACTAAGATCCCACATGCCGTGGGGCAACTAAGCCCGTGTGCTGCAACTACTGAGCCTGCAGGGCACAACCAGAGAGTCCACATGCCACAACTATAGAGCCCGCGAGCTCTGGAGCCCACGCGCTGCAACTAAGACCCAACAGAGCCAAAAATAAATAAATAATTTTTAAAAAATTTCTAAACAATATATAGTCCAGAATGGGGGTGGGGGGGTGGGGCAGGGAAGGCTAGAAGCCAGGCCTGAACTTGAACAAAAAGAAGAAAAAAAATCTGAGAAAGATTTCAGATGTACAGTCAAAAGGATGAGCTGACCAGTTGGAGGAATGAAGAACAGGAAAGGGGATATCATCATAAAAATAGAAATACTTGTGAGATATCTGTCAACTAGTTAATAAAGAGATTATAGTGGATATTACATTTAATCCTTCAAAAGCCTAGTGAGGGATTAATTCCCTTTTTTATATGATGAAACAGGTTGCTTGAATCTAAGGAATTTTCCCAAGGCCACCCCAGAGCCAGAATTGCAACCTGGATCATGTGACACAAAATTTTTGCACTTGGTCTCTCCTTGGAGAACTTCTCCAAGGTTTTTAGCTTGTATAACCAATCAGTTGGCCACTAGGAGTTCCCATCTTTCGATGGGAGAGAAGTCAAAGGTCTACAAGTATATTTAGGAATCATGAGCAAATGGGAATCATTGAAGTTATGGTAATGGAAGACATAGCAGAGAGAAAGTTGTATAGAATGAGATAAGAATGGAACTCATGAGTTAAATCAGCATTTAAGGAGTAGGCAATGGGGATTGGGAGGGCATTTATAGAGGAGAAAGAGAAATAGAGAGAGGCAGAGAATATGCTGTTGTAAAAGACAAGTGAGGAAGAGTTTTCAAGGACAGAGTGCTTATTTGTAGCACAGGCATTAGAGAAGTCAAGTAGGATAGGAGAGAACATAGGCAATTAGGAGGCTAGAGATGATCTGTGAGAGAGAGTGGTGGAGTCAGAAGCCATGGTGAGTGGGTTACAGAGGAAATGGGTGGTGAGAAAGTGACATGGCAAGCATGAAAGAATTATCCTCACTGATAAACATCTTAATAAACATGAACAGCAGTTTATGGGGCAAAGAAGAATTAAGGCAAGAGATTTTAAAGGATATGGGGAAAACCCTAGACCAAGGGTTCAGCAAACTATGGCCAGTAGGCCAAATAATATTATTACTTCATCTAGGAAGACTTCCCAGACATCACTGCCTTCCCTTCCTCTCTACCATTTTCCATATCACCCCGTACTTACACTGCATTTTCATATGCATTTCATTTTTCTATTTCATCTGTATTACCTACTAGACTAACCTCTGAGGCCAGGAATCCATGCCATTAGAGTAGGGCAGAAATCTTGTCTGTCTGTTTCATAGCTATACGTCCGGTGCTCACAAAGAAGAGTATCCTCACAAAGAAGGTACTGTATCTATCTATACCTATAGATATACATCTATATCTACATATGTATCTATATCTTTATCTGTACTTATATAGAAAGAGTTCATGCAGGCTGTAACTCATACCATATGTCTAAATACTTAAGGTATTTGAAAAGTTTTAAAGCTATAAATAAATTATTTTGAAAGTTATAAATTGAACAAAAAATGTTAAATAAAATGTTTTTTTCTTTCTACCTTAACAATTATATCTTCAAGAACACCTGGAAGGCTACGTTCAAATTTAGAATTTTCTGTCTCCTGGGTCATCAGAGCTCTTCCAGAATGAGAAGCTGACCTGTGGTTCCCTATCATCAAGAGGCTTAATATGCATACTGTAGATGAATGTTCCATCCATTCCCTGCCATTCCCACCTCCACCTAGCTGCCTCCTGGCCTCATCTTGTGAGAGGACAGACTTAGAGAAGAGCACTGCATGGGTCCAGGAAGTAGAGTCAGGGAATTTCAGGTGCCTGGGACATGGTCTCAAAGGAGGGCACGGGTTCCAAGTGGGCACGGGTTCCAAGTGGGCATGGGTCCCAAGTGGGCACGTCCTCATGGCCCCTTGGATTCCTCACGATAGGGTAAAGTACTGGAGGAAGGCAAGACTGGACTTGCTAAAACATGGCACCCTTCTTGCCTGGGTCAAAAGATGGTAGCAGTGACTTGTATAAATAACTCAGTGGTCTGAAAAGTTAAAAGAAACATTGTTTATGTTTTACTTTGCTCTTTGCAATAGAAGATACTATGTAAGGAGCCAAAAGACATACATTTTAATACTAGTTCCCTAGTCATTATCACTATTATCTTGTTCTGAAGACCAATCTCTGAATTTAAGATGCCTCACTGGTCAACCACGCACAATTGCTGTAAATGCCAATTGACATAATGCATGAAATTACTATTACATAGCTAATAATTGGCAGAAATTGGAGCCAGAATTTAAGTTTAATATTCTTATTGTAATAGTTTTGTTATCCACTTCTTTTTACTAAAATCTTCTGTATTTACCACACACTGGCTTTGATACTGCCTACTAGCCAACAGTGAGCAAGATATTTTCCCATACAAAAAATAGCCCTTCTACCTTCACCATTCAGAACACTTGAACAAGTTCATCTTAGTCTCCAAACTAGGGCTTGTCTGTATCCATTTTCATGGGTACTCAACCCTGAGAGGAAGGAAGTATAATCAAAAAGTATGATTCTAGCCTTCCCTGTACTTTCTGGACCTCTTATTAACTTCTACCCATTAAAAAAAAACAAAAACAAAAAAACACAAACATTTTAGGTGAGAATCCACCAATTCCTATATACATTATTGAATGTAGAAAACAGTACAAGGTCTCTTGGAAGAAACTTAATAATGTAGAATTTGCTACAGCATGTAATACTTGCATTTGAAAGAACATGTGTTCAAAGAACAAAATAGGAATCCAGTCTTTATTTTACATATATAACCAAAATCTTTTTTCATAGCTGTTCACAATATTTTATTTACTCTTCTTACCAAGAACTACCTTTGAAAGATCATCATTTACAGTAATAAGGACCTTTAATTTTCAGTGATCAACTCTGTTCAAATGTCAGTATTGTCATAGCCTGACCATAGTGGATTTGAATTTGGGCATATATTCAAATTGTCCCAGATCTGAATCCCTACATTTCCTGTTTCTAGTCATGGGTCGTCCTTAAGCAAACTACTTAGCCTTCCTAAGTCTCAGTATTCCCAACTTTGAATTGGGGGGATAATAATAATTTCATTGAAAGTTTGAGAATTAAATGAGACAATGGGAGGAAAGCAACTAGTACATTATGTTACTGTTCAGGAACTGTCATTGCCAGAAGGAGTTCTTTGATGTTCTAGGGGACACAACTAAAGAGACATTTTGAAGGGAAGTTACAGGTAAGTAGATTTCAGAAGCATAATATGAAACACCCTCTAACCCTTCCCCTACTCATTTATGATTAGGAGATTTATATTCATTTTCTGGCCCTGCCAATAACTTATTATGTTACTTTTATTACAAATAATTTTTTCCGGACAGCTAGAGTTAAGTTCTCAGCACACGCAAAGAAAATTCACTGATCACTCTCCAGGTTTTCTAGCTCTTCTCTTATCCTACGTTCAATCAATGACAAAGTTTTCTCAATTCATCTCCTAAACACTAACATCTATTCCTTCTTCATTCCCATGCTGTTGCTTTAGGTCAGCCTCATCCCTTTTCAGCAGGGTCTCTTAGATTTCCTATGTGTTTTTCTTCCAGTTCTTCTTATTTTGTATGTATATATGTATGTATTTTGGGCTTACTTAAAAAAAAAAAAAAAAAAGAAAAACTTATTTCCCTGATTTTAAAACACAAGCTTATTATTTTAAATTACGGAAAACACAGAAACATAAATACAAAGTGACCATCATCTATAATCATGTAGCAATGACCTCCATTAAAGTAATTTTTCATTTAAAGTTTTCATCTTCCTTTGAATACTTTAATATTTGCTTTGAAATTTTCTGTGTATTTCTAGTTCTTAATATTGTTGAGAGCATGTTGTACATACTACTAACTTTGAGGAAGCATCCTAGCCTCTCTCATACCTTGTATCCTTGTACATGCTGCTCTCTCTGCCTGTAATGCCCTTCCCAGTCCCACAGCATCCTTTCCATCCTGGGCCAACTACATTGTGTCTTTTTGGCTTTCTTACCGACTATGATGTCCTTGAGGTCAGTTATCTTTTTATTCTGTTTTCAGTACTTATCGTGTGTGTGTGTATCAAAATCTTATGCATTTATAACACTGATGCTATAATACACATCTCCAACAAAATTATTTTTGATAAGTGAGTATGACTGTTATATTGCAATAGTGTTCTGTGATTAGAGTGATGTGTGATTACTAGTTACACATAGTCCTGCAAAAAAATACTTTGGGAACTTAAGCAGAGAGTGTTTAACTCATCTATGGTAAATTCCTAGAATTTAAAGAATCATTCAGCCAATTATGGCACTTAATCTCTTGTACCAAAATTGTTTATGTGTTAGTTTCTTTCTCCAGGCTCAGACTGTCTTATTCATCTTATGTTCCCAGTACCTCTCACTATACATTGCACAGAGTATGTACTCAATAAATAATAAGAAGAAAATAAGTAAAAATGTCAAATTAGATAAAACTTGCCTTACTAGATTCTTATGAAACACAGAGAAGACACTATCTACCTAAATAGTACTTGGTACTCTTTTATAAAATCAGAATAACAGATATTTTCTATTAGTACCTGTTATGTGTATCATTAATATCAAATGCAATTGATAATTATAATATTCATTAATGCAGCCCTCACAAAATCTAACAAATAAAACAAGACCTCATTAGAATATATTATGGGTGCTACTGAATAAGACTCTCATGCAAAAAGATCACCACAAAATACTTAATCCATATGTTTAAATATTCTGTTTAAACACTTTGTATGGGTAACCAAATATCAGAAACAAGCATTACAAATATGATTTTAAGTTTCTTATAGTTAAATTCACATCATTTGCAATCTATTTGTAAAACTCTATTAACAGAGTTTATGTCATGACTGGTCTAAACGATATTTGATACTAATGGTTAGAGGGCACAGACTGATATTTAAGATGTAAGGTTGCACCACGGTAACTTTGATGGGTTATTTTATAGAGGATAACCAGATATGACATTTCTAAGAAAGGTCTATATCACTAAAGAAAAGGAATGGCCTAATTGCATCAGTGGGAACTGCTCCTTAGCATACCTTAAAAAAAAAAAAAAAAAGATAAAGAAATGGAAGGAGGGGGGAGAGGGTTCTTTTTCTCGGGGAAGGGATTGCCATTTTTGAGAAGAGTCATACTATAAGTGTTTTCCAGTAAATCTAAAGGGAGTAATAGGTACTTATAAAATCAGTAGCTTGCTCTTGTAATGACAACATAGTCTCTTCATGGTGGTTGATATGTTAGGATCAGTTCTGGGTTGCTTTAGAATACAGCTTGCTTTTTTACAAGCTTGGCTGTTACTGCACACTTCCTCTTTTGTGTAAGGTCACTTAGTTAGATTACACCGTTTGCAACAAGACTACTTTTCAAAATACATATGCCTGCTTTCCAAGGGTGATATTATAATGAAGGTGGAACAAACAAGCTACTGCACAACGAGACCTGCATCCAGTAGACATTTCGGTAGATACAGATGTTTAGGGTAAATGTATTTCTCACATTATTCCAAATGCAACCCTAGGGATGTAGGTAAAACTTGCTTCTGAGGGAAAATAAACTATAACATTAAATAGAATTTGCCAAGTAAACTATGGAACAGATTTTTTAAAATAGGTACTATGAAAAATAAAGCAAAATAAAGAATTCTTAATTATAAATTAAAATGAAATACTAAACATCCTTTATTCATTCTAATAATAAAGAGTATTGAAGGCCTACTTTATGCCAGGCACTCTTCACTATTTTCAAATAAAACAGGGAGAAATTAAAGTGAAAGAAGAAACATAATCAACCGGTAGCAATTAACAAAACTCAAATCTGACAATTGTTGCAACATGCTTTTTGGTTCTCTGGGATTTGGAAAGAGACTGTGTATTCTCAACTTTCATCTCCTGAACAGGTTATATTCTTCCTGGGGTTTTAAAATCTTTCCTCACAAATCTAATTCTGACGGTTTTTAACTTTGCCCAATAAATTAAACCACAGTAATATCACCTATGATAACAAAGGAAATCTAACTGCAGAAAACATCTTCAGTGCTGACTTTTGGCAAATACAGATTTAATGGCAACCCATGTCTTCTTAGCACCTCTCACTTAGAAGAGATAATGCATGTGAAAATAGACAAAATTGTAGGTTCAGTCATATCAAAATGAGATTTATGCCAAAATAGATCTGGGAATGTCAGTAATTCCAGAACAAATGACAAGTTTTGAACTTCTTAAAAAAGGAGTGAATTCAGTAATTATTTAACTTTTTGTGTGTTTGTGTGTGGTCACAATAATTCTTTCCTGCAAAGCTTTAAAATTTTTATTTTTCCTTGAGCAAGCCTTGGGAATCCAATAAAATGCTATAACTACAGAGCAACACATATTTTAGTGTTTTTACCCTCCTGGCATATTTTTGGCATGATATGACTTTTGCCATTAAAAAAAATTAAATTGAAGTGGTACTGACAGAATTTCAAGTAAACAAAGCATCAACAGAAAGCACAGTGCCTCTGTGTGCTGAGAGCTCCAACAGACAGTCATCTGCAAATGGACAACTTTAATTCGATTCCTGGCACCATTGGCCGTGCTGAGAATTCTCCTATCTCTTCACACCAGGGGTTTGCTCTTTTAAGCATTGCTCCCTGAAGGGAAGGAAAAACTAGAGAGAGAGGATTTCCAATGACCCTGCACAGATGAATGGATACGTCAATGGTGAATATCGGTTCAGCTTTGAACAGGGAATCCTGCAGTGGCCTCGCTTCTCCAGCCCTTCTATGCTAGTGTGAGTGTCGCTGAAGACTTGTGTGAACAGGAATCTTTAAAAGATCAAGACAGAGGATGAGAAAGTAAAAATACAAGCAGAAAAAAAAAGACAAAATGCTTTTAAAAAATTAATGAAAATTTAAATGTTTGGGAAATTCAATTCTCCAGAGACAAGTAAGAGTGTATTAACTCTAGTGTTAGTGGGGCTTTGCATTTAAAAACTTGGGCCTCTCAAAGGTAAATTCCAAAACACTAATTGCTCATAGAGTCAATTAGTAATGTGGTGTCCGTTTGACAGGTCTTGAGGAACAATTAAATACCGAATTGAGCACTAAGCACTTAGAATGCTCTTATTCTTTGCCCTGCCAGTATTATAATGAGAACATACACAGACACAAGCAAAAGGAAAAAATATCAGTTCCATTTTGTTTGGAAGATGAGCGTTTTAAGTTACTAATCCTGCAACTAGGTAGATGCAAAAATTCTGCTTGAGTAACTGCAGAACACGCATTTATTTTCACATGCTTTATGGTTAGTTTTCATCCAGCTATCAATCAATCAATTATGCTGTGACATGCTGTAATTTCCTAATCATACTAATATTCATGCTTTTATCACTATCAAACCTAGAGCACATACATTTCAATGAGACAGAAGTCTAATTATTTAAATATGCTAGAGCATATTACATCTCCAAGGCTGTTTCCTTTATGAGTTTTTCTCCCCTAAAAAAAATCTAATTTAATTGCAAAGAGAAAAGTATATTAAACAGCATTACATCCCTCCAGTAAGCAAAACTGATATTTTGCAGATCCCTATAAGTATGGAATTTTTATGGATCCTTATTTAAAATTAACGTCTTTTTGCTTGTTACTCAAAATAGCCAAATAGAATCTGTCACAAAAAGAAATAATAATCATATTCATGGTGAAAGATACAATACGCTTATTTTATTTTTCAATGCTCTTGACCTGAAAAAAATTATAGGCACTAACTAGGAATTGCTTTATATCCCCAAAATATGATTTTGCATCATTTCTTATAACTGGCTTAGCTCTCAAAACTTTTTTCTACAGCTTAAAGCTTTTCATACTTAAGAAAAAGGACTTTTATTTGATCATTTCAATGTTCTCCTTGACAGGTGCCAGAGAAAATTTTAAAATTTTCAAGTAAGACTACTTCCCTGATGCATATGTTGCAATCTATAATTACAGTCTCTGTTGTGCAGATTACTTTAAAGGCAGTAAATGAGTATAAGTAGTATAGGTTACACATGGCAAATGTATACATCATATTCCCTTACATCTTTACAAGGAAAAAAAATTCAGGCTCAGTTGCCACCATTAATACTTCCTACAGTGCTCTGAAGCCAACAGTCCACTCAAATCATGGATATAGCTCCTCAGATACATTTCCTTTAACAGAATATGTTTCAATGTATATTTTCAAGAGAGCCCTGAAAATTCCATTATTTTTGTCAGTGGGGAGTGAGCACAGATACATTGAAAACTAATAGGAAACAGTAATACAATGAACAACAGCAACACCAACAAAAAATCCAAAAGGCATTATTTTTTAAGTACAAAATCAATTAGTTTTCAACTAATAAAAGTTGTCTGTTCTAAATTTCATACCTTTACATTCACTTTTAAAATAAAAAGCTTTTGGAGAAAATTTTCATCTGTTGTAGAATTAGCACATCATTATAAAACAGTGAACTGTTTTTAATTATGAAAAGATTAATATGTTTAATCAAGTTAAAACAGATACAGAAAATACTGAACTAGAAAATTTCACAAGATTGAACTAAGGAACACTTTAATGGCTATGTAACAAGAGTGCAAGCATTAGAAGATACAGTCTATTCCTAATCAATTTCATGAAAATCCCCATTGATTTTTTTTTTTAAGATTTTTTTTTTTTTTTTGACGTGGACCATTTTTAAAATCTTTATTGGCTTTGTTACAATATTGCTTCTGTTTTATGTTTTAGTCTTTCGGCTGTGAGGCATGTGGGATCTTAGTTCCCTGACCAGGGATTGAACCCACACCCCCTGCATTGGAAGTTGAAGTCTTAACCACTGGACCACCAGGGAAGTCCCAATCTCCATTGATTATTCATCATTTTCTTTCTCCAGCACACCCTCTACCGTGCCACCCCCTGCCACCATACTCCCCATAAATATATAGTATACACACACACATACACGTATATATATATATGTATATATATATATTCAATATATATACATGTATATGGTTATTTGTGTCTACACATATATTTCTACATTTAGATTTCAATTTTTATTTATACATTTCTGCTAGGAAACAATCATTTGTAATAACTGACTTTAAGTATCTTTTATACTTTTAAAGGTCTCTACTTAAAACGCAATTTAATTCATTTCTCTGGAAATGGGAGTTTCTTATGTGAGGAACATCTCCCTTCCATACTGGGGTTCGTTAGTAAATCAAGACCTACTGACCTTGAAAAAAAAAACCAAACCCAACTCTTTTGATCTAATGCTAGGTCTCTGAACTATATTTAATTACACAAAAAATAGGGTTAACAAATATACCTGAGCAGAATGGGAGTGTCACCTTAACGTTAAAGACAAAAAACCAAGAGAAAATTCCTCAACCTGTACTTGAGCAAATATTTAGAATAAAACTGGTATCTATCAGTCCTGATGCTTTGAACCTCAAGTCTCCTAAATAGTGATAAATATCAGGGATGCCCAGAGTCTCTTCCTTGTCCCTTAACAGACTGTTTGGCATCAAGTGCTCAGTGGGCCGGAAACCCACAGCCAGCCAGGGAGGGACAGCACAGACGGAACCATGTTTATTCTGTCAGAGGCAGCTGATTAGGATGACACCAACTCTTCACATTAAACCTGCTAAGCAGGGCTTTACCCAGAGGGCTTCCCGAAACTTGGAGCACTTGCCAATGAAGTTCACAAACTATAGTATATGTTAATAATGGTGGCAGTAGGCTGTTGTAGCTGCTATACAATGCATGTTAAGAGTTCTCTGGCAGTGGATTTCCCTCAAGTTTCATTTTGAAAAGTTAGAATTGTGCAGTTTAAAGTTATTTAAAGAGAATATCTACAGTAACTTAAACATTCTGATTTTTGTATCTGACTTATTTCAGAGTCAGGGATTCCTAAAGGAAAGTCTCAGAAATCAATGGAAAAATTAACAGCCAAAGCTCCAGTTTCGTATCACTGAATCACACAGCTTGAAAGGACTCTGGAGGCCATTACTTCAGCCCTTTCATCTTACAGTTGAGTGGGCTGAGGCCCAGAGTTCTTGTGGCTCAGGAGCAGCGGAGCCAGGATTAGAACCTAGACATCTTCACAATCTAGAGGGCTTTCCATTATACAGCCCTGGCTGACTTGCACCTTTTTAGAAAATAAAAAATCCACGTACTGGAACATAATCATAGTTTCAAGATAGTCCTCCAGAGGCAAAGGAGTTGGAAATCTGATGAGGAAAAGGAAAATACAATGGAAATGGCAGCAAAAATCATGGGTGGTGCCCTCAAAAAATAAATCAGTTTCAATGGGTACAAAATATTCTTAGAATTATAATATGACTCGTGTTGGTAACGATTAGGGATGAGCTTATTATTCATTTTTCACTTAAAATCTAGTAAATAAGTCTGAGGTCCTTGTGTTTATAGAGTATGTTCTTTAGACCATTCAGGCTCCAAAGATTGCCAACAGAATTCATGTTTATGCATTATGATGCTTTTCAGTAAAAAAGAACACTTGTCTGTCAAAACTGCATTATTAATCTGTTATGGTATAATCATGTATCAACCTAACCTGATAGATTCATTTAGTTGTCATTTTAAGTGAATGAAATATTCTTTTTCTGTCACTATAGACTATTCTGGCCCAGGTCACTTGGGAATGACTGAGCCATGACGCCCAGCATGTAAACTACCCACTGAAAGTTATTTTCTCAAAGTATATTTACCCTCCAGCCATTATGGTATAGTTTCCCACACTGTTAGCCTAGGTTGATGCTAATGACTGGCACCCTAGTGATCCAACAGATCCCAGAAGCTTCCAGAAATACTGTAAACCCTGTGGGACAGTGACAACAATTTTAGACTTAGGAGTAAAGAAGGCTGGGTAATTAGTCTCAGCTCTAATAATTAGTTGTGTTCACTTAGCACTTGATCATTTGTCTCCTCATCTACAAATGGAGTTAGCTTAGATTACCCCTAAGGCCTTCTTTATCTCTAAAATGTTATGCTAAGAAACTAACTTTAGGAACTGAAAAAATGGGAAAGTAGGAGAGTGTATGTATGCCTTATCTAAGACAACCTACAACCTACGAAACACTGTGGATACTCAGATGAAGGAACACCTAATAACACTTGACAGAGTTGTTTATATATCTACCAGAACTCTTCAGTTCTCAGAGGCAAGTACTGAATATAATTCACCTTTATATCACCAACAGCTAACACAGTTCTTGACCCATGGTGGGTCCTGCTTAATTATATATCAGATGACTAAATAAATCTGAATCTTGTAGGATGGAAAAGTGGAATGACATTCCAGATAGATGGAATACTATATGCGAAGGCTTTGAAGGTATGAAAGGATATGGTGTGTGTTCAGGGAAAGAAGAGAAGTGTGCCTAGATCATGAGGAATGTGGTATAAGAGTGGTAGGAAATGAGTTTGGTTTCCCATTCGGGAAGGGTCCTAGCATTAGCAACCAAGAACACTCTACATCTGAGCAGAATAGGGAGAACATCCTCCATTTTGTGTACTAGGCAGTAGCGTGCAAAGGAAAATATGCAAACAATATATAGAATACACCCACAGTGTCAGGATATGCCAAATGAAGTGGAATTGCTGGAAGTAACGTAGCAAATGAGATGGGGAGAAGGGAATTTGGTATTATACTTTCTGGGGAGGATCCTATACCTCTCCTCCCACATTCTCACTCCCAAGCCATGGTGATACTAGGCTTAATCATGGTGAGCAGAGGGTCCTTTGAATCTTTGACACTGAGCTGTTGCACCCCCTACCTTATTCTTACTTTCCCACATCCCTGTGGGGGCAGGTCCTTATTGTCTAAGACATCTCCCTTTCTGGGAAACGGCACATGTTCTTGCTCTAGAAACAATGGCTCCCAAGGTAAAGCTGGTTGTACTTACAAGAAAACAGGGCCTCTAACTGTAACTCTTTCCTAACTAGTCTCCTTTGATGAGTCTACTTGAAATAATAAAGCTTGAGTAAAGGTTCTAAAAGCAAATGAACATCTGAGAATAACTCAGACTGAGAAAAAATAGTTGTAATTAACTATACAAGGAAGTAAATAAGCAAGCCCAAAGAACCAATCTATTACTACAATACTAGTCACCATATATAGTACAATAAACTTTGAAATTGAATGCAAATTGTCAGCAACACGAAATGTATTAGTATAGTCATTAACACAATCATTGGTTAATCATTAATTAATCTTCAGCCTGGTTACTGCCCTTATATCTGGTAATCCACAACTATGAAAAGTTCTTGAGATACAAAACTCATTTATATTATCTTGGCTTTGGAGGGAGAAATTGTTTTAAAATCTTTATAGGTTAATTTTTTTCTCCATTTACCATGTTCTTAAAGGTTAAAAAACTAAGAGATAATGTGAATGTAATCTTTTGGAGTGACTCCACAGTCACTTCTGGGGAAAAGCTGACCATTACTTCCAAGGGAAGCATTTATAGTTACAATGTATTTCCTTCATGCAAATATGATGTATGTATTTCATTTAGGAATTTAATGGGACATTTCTGCATTTTATACTTAACTTTAGGTATTGTTTCAAAAAGAAAATGAAAATTTTATACTACTGTGATGTGAGCAGCCTAAAAGTTAAGAATGGTTTTGTCTTTCAAGGGTCTATTTGGTAGGTCAGGAATATCTTCTAATAGAAATAGCATTTTAAGTGCAACGGTTATATTTGCAGGTGAGTCTACAAAATGATAAGTACCTCACAAAAAGCATTATACTTGCTCACACTAAAAGCACTGTTTGCATGATATATGAAGTCTGAGTTACAACTATATATGCCTAAAAGACACATGGGATGGGACCCAGTGCTCAATAGCTACTTAATAGAAACTATATGTCCAGGTCAGTCATTATCCAATTTCTGTAAATTGGGAGACAAAAGTTCCTCATACATGTGAGGTGATCCTGCAGACTTCCAACTGTAAGAATAAGTCATTAGTAAATCCAGAGCATGGACTGTATTTGCATATTTAAATTGATCACCATCATGTAGCAATTTCCAGTACAAATTAAGGATGAAAATTATTTTCATCACTTCTGTTCATAAGAATATTAAAATAAATATGTAATTTGGAATATATGGCTTTTGGAAAAGAAAGGTTTCTTTTTCTGGTTATTGAATTTTTACTGTTCTGTCAAATCAGAAGCAATATTAGTTGAATGAATCTGCTCAAAAATCTTCAACTGTATTAGAGGACTAACTCAATATAGGGCTACTATATAATGAAATGCCTTTGTTCTACTGTATCTCCTTTTTGTTAACTAAAACTAAATTTACTTAAGTGTTGTAATGTGTGTTTTAGAGTCACAAGTCATTGTTGCTATGTTATTAAACTCTTATAAGAGAGACTCTAAACTATAAAATGTTTGAGAGTTTGTGCATTTCATTGAAAACATTCACTGAGATAATAGGCCAAAAATAAATTAGGGGTTGATAACCAACATTTTACTTTTCAAGTCAAAGGAGTCACATTCCTCCTGGTATGTCCAAATTTTACAATGATAAATCTGAAGACTTTACTTCATTTCTTTTTCTTTTTTTTTACAAAAACATAGCTATAGCATGTTTCAATGAAATAACATTAAAGTGAAAGTAGTGAGAAAATAAATGTTATTACTGTTCTTTAAGGATTAGCATATATATGTACCTCCCGGCCACATAAACATTTCATTTTAAACATAAAGTCAGTTTATGTACCATCCTATTGGAACAGGATAAATAGGGCCCACCACCATCTCTGTTGACTATACATTGATCTCACATTAATTTGATTGAAGGTGGCTTGCCAACACATCTCACTTTCCCCATTTAAGCGCAGTCAGATAAGAAAAACACAGTGATGTTTAGCAGATAGGCCGGGTGACACAATAGAATGAAACTCATTGAAGAAGTGTAATTATAGTGATTACTTCAGAAAAGAGAGCAGATACACTGATGGAAAGAAGTAAACATTGCCACAATTATGGGAGCCCAGTTTCCTTTTGGTATAGATACACACATCCCAGACAACACCAACCTAGCAATAAGAACACAGAAAGCATTCCAACTTAACAACTTAAAAGCACTAAAGGTTACAAAATGGCGTGAGCCAATTTGCCAAAGTGCTGGAACAAAGGCCCCCTCTGTTTTGGGTGAATTCAATATATCAAATAGATTAGTCAAACAGAGAAGTCTTCCTTCCACAATTAAAACGAAGTACAAACATCAGGAAAGTTTGCCCCAGAGGAATGTAATCTGCAAATGCTTTTTAAAGCTGTTATTTTGACGGCTGTGAGAAATAAACAGTGTGAGGTGTCTAGTTCTCTCAGGTAACTGTCCCATGAGACCAGCTGTAGAGGCAGGGAGGGTTCATCTATGACATTAATTAGGCATATTTAATCTACGGGCATCAAAGCACCTAAGAATTGTATCATAATATGACCAAAGTAAGGAAAACCTCACCCCTCCCCAGTCCACTAAATTACAGATAAAAATAGAAAGAAAAACAGAGCTTGGAAAGGATCCCCTAACTCACCTACTGTAACCCTTGCTTGCCATTCCTGAAGAAACACAGACTCCAGGACGTTTACAGCCTGGTCTCAGGTCACACAGCAAGTTAGTGAATGAGCAAGACTGGAACCTGAGGCTCCTGACTCCCAGTTCTGTGTTTTTCCACTATAACCTGATTATTTTTCAGTAACAAATCTTATAAAACAAGAACAGCCATTTAGGTAAATTTGCACTGTAAAAGTCATAGAATACTTCAAAAGCATTTGAATCATCTTTGGTTGTCACCAGCTCTCTGTGAGGTACATAGAAATATTTTTATGTCAGATGTACATGTACCTATATATGTAGATATGTAAAAAGAGAGACAAAGTGGAAGAAAGACATGCAGAGAGACTAAGAGAGAGAGAGAAGGCATGTGGGAGCCTGAGAGACAGAGGTAGGAGACAAAGTGTGAAAGGGAGATGAGTGAGTGCAAAAGCCAGAGAAAGTGGCAGACAGACACACAGAGACACACGCACACAGGCACAGGCAGGCAGAAAGGAAGAGACAGTGAGGGCTTAAATAACTTGCCCAAGGTCAAAGAACCAGTACTTGTCTGGGTTGTACCTCAAATCCAGTACTGAAACCCAAATCCCCCTGCTCTCTCCACGAACCTTAAGGAAGGCTCCCCACAAAAGCAGAGGTGAATCAGAATACAACTCTTTAATTTTGTTTTTGGTTGTTGCTCTTTGATTTTGGCCTCAAGCCCCACCCCAACTCTTACCTCCAAGTAGGATGGTTAGCATGGAATGGGTGGAATCATCTTGATAGAATCAAAGCAATGGCTATTGTCTAAATGGTTGAAAGAGGCACTTCTGTTTTTAAACCATTAGCGAAGTCCTGCCTTGGGAAAATATCAAGAGAAATATACCTTTTTACTGTCATTAGGGATTTACTGACCTCTACAACATGGGGTTCTTAACTTGGGATTCATGGAAGCATCTGATTGTATCTGTAAACCCTTGATATTGTATGCAAAATTTAGAGCATGGGTGCATTTTCTAGAAAGAGTGTGGATCTGATTCTCAGAGGTCCCTCACTCAGAAATATTGAGCCACTGCTTTGTAAGTCTGTGGAAAGACTAAAGGCATACACACTTTTTTTTGTACATCAAAAATTACCTGAATAATCTGGACAAAATAAATAATTTAGAAAACTGACAGTAATCAATCTTCAATGCTCCCACACCTTACACATTTTTTGTTTTGAGTTTAACTGCAAAATATTTCCCATTTTTGCTCCAGCCACTTTTAGTGTGGAACTCTAGTTATAAAAATGATGTGAGAAAGTGAATTTCATTTTAAAAGAACCATGGCTTAATTTAAAACTAAGTTCATCGGTGTTTGGTGTGATTTGGTGATAACACCAAATTGGTAGGCTTTTTTTTTTTTTTTTTAAGCAAACCCTATATAAAATATACCGCATTTAATTCAAGTGTATTCTTAATGGGCTGCTCTATTCATCAACATTAAAACAAACAGTGTTTTAAAACTAGACCAAAGGCAATCATCTCATATGTTTTTTTTTTTCTTAAAGTTTATTGAATTTGTCACAATACTGCTTCTGTTTTATGTTTTGGTTTTTTGGCCGCGAGGCATGTGGGATCTTAGCTCCCCGACCAGGGATCGAACCCGCACCTCCTGCACTGGAAGGTGAAGTCCCAACCACTGGACCGCCAGGGAAGTCCCTCTCATATGTTGATGCATATAAAATTTCCAGTGTTCTCTGCTTCCAAATTAAAGCAGAATTATAAAAAGGACTCTCCTCTACTGCTGAAGTACATCACTGCCTGGGTCGTGGGGACAAGTCAGGGATGAAGAATTAGAAAACCAATGCTGTGGTAGCTAGTTTCCAAAATGGCCTCCAAGGAACCACACTTCCCAGCCTTTCTTTAGTCCCTGCCCACAGTGAGTTGAGTCACACCCTGCTTCCCTGTCCCCAGTAGAATGCAGCAGGAGCAGCACCAAGCTAGTTCTATCATCAGCTTTTACGCTCTTGGAGGCCTGATCTTTCATGTAAGAAGTCTGCCACCCTGTTGAAGAGGCCCCACGGAGAGGCTGCGTGGAGGGGCCATACCTAAAGGAAGAGGCCCTGAGACTGAGGCAGAGAGAGGCCCAGCTGTTCAGTGTCCCAGCTGAGCTTAGCCCCCCTGCAGCCCCACCAAGGTACCAGACATCTGAGTGACCATACTGGCCATTCTAGCACATGAGTCCTGCCATGACTGCAGCCCTAGCCAACGGCACCTGGAAGAATTGCTCATCTGCACCCAGTCAACCTACATAACCATGAGAAATAATAAAACTGTTACTGTTGTAAGCTACTAAGGTTTTTTTTTTAATATAAATTTATTTATTTTTGACTGTGTTGGGTCTTCGTTTCTGTGCGAGGGCTTTCTCTAGTTGCGGCAAGCGGGGGCCACTCTTCATCGCGGTGCGCGGGCCTCTCGCTATCGCGGCCTCTCTTGTTGCGGGACACAGGCTCCAGGCGCGCAGGCTCAGTAGTTGTGGCTCACGGGCCCAGTTGCCCCGCGGCATGTGGGATCTTCCCAGACCAGGGCTCGAACCCGTGTCCCCTGCATTGGCAGGCGGATTCTTAACTGCTGCGCCACCAGGGAAGCCCGCTACTAAGTTTTTGAGTGATTCATTAAGCAGCAATAGATAAAACTGAAGCTAAGGGGGGGATGGCATGAATAGTGAGTTTACAAGATGAAATTCAGAAGATGATAAAGTTTAACTGGAGCTTATCCCTGTTGAGCATGAAAGAAAAACATTTATTAAGTACTAGCTAATTTGCCCATCAATTATCTCATTAAACCTCATCACTACACTGACAAAGAGAGTTTGAGCAACGTTATTGCCCAAGGTCATGGAGCTAAAAAGTGGAAGAGCCAGAGGTTGAACACAGATTTTCTTTCACAGCCTCAATGTACTCATTTCATTGCAGCCTATAGGCTGTGAAGGGGTAGGGAGGGAAGAAGGGAGAAGACTGACACCCAGAGAGAGGCTTGACATTTAATAATTTGTGATGAAAACCTTTCTGAAGTACATCCATACTTTTAAAAATAGAATACACCCACCATTATTTAACCTGTTTTAATGACTAAGCATCATTATTACTGATATCTATATTGCAACTGCAATGTGCTATAATATAATATGTACTTGGAGACATGTAGGATTATTTGATTCTATATTAAAATGATCCCAAAATGCCATGATAAGTTTTAGTTCCTCTTTCTGATTTTTATATAGTTTCTGTTTCTCTCTTGGTGTTAGGCTGTCTCTTGTAGACACAGAAAAAGTGGACAACCAAGCTTATATGATCTTTGTGAAAAGAGAAGATGAGAGCTTGCAGGTTCCTATAAACAAAATGCATGTACCTTCTAACGTAAAGTTTGATGTTTGGGGTAGCTGGATAAGTACATTCTAGATGAGGAAGTTTTTAGTTAGCTGCTGAATTCCTTGCAACACTGTGACTTTGTACAGGAACTAAAGGAATAGTTTCTGCTCTAAAGAGCTCTAAGCCCTGTGGACAGCCTGGTGATTTTCAAATTGGACTCAGTGGGAACCCAGGGGTCTGCACCAATCCAACAAAAGATGTTTTACAGATGCTGCAATTAAGTGTTTTCTGGCAAATGCTAAAGACTTAAAGCTATTCTTTCATTGCTTTTAACCATTTTATAGTTTGGGGTTCTGAGTTTGACTTGGTTTGAAAACAAAAAGTTCTACTGTTCAAATGCTTTTGAAAATCAGTGATTTGGGAGATGCATTGTGGTTAAGGAGGGGTGACAGAGTTGAGGGGTTGCCTGGCAAGGGATCTTAAATATTTTTGCCAATTTTAATGTTCTATATGCAATAAGAAATGTAATGCTTTCAAAAATGAGAGCTAACCTTTACTAGAGAAAGTTTACATTGTTGATACTCTGCTGGTGGCCACCGTGTGACTCAAAACAGCTACAATACTGGCAGCGCCTCTAAGCTCAATTCATTCTAGTTAGGAGATAAAAGACTTTTGATACCAAGTCATTACATCACAGGCAAACATATTTATGATATACAACACTGGACCATGTTATTTTTAGTGTTAAGACATTCAGCAGTTTAGGGTTGTCCAAGAAATTTCTAAAATGCCAATTTTAAAGGACTTAATTCAAGCAAAACTTGAACCTACTTATAGTTGCTTCTTTCAAAGTGAACTTAGGTTATTCACTGATCAAAATGTGTATAGCTATCCTTTAAGGACATCCACAATTACTGTTGTCATACCTCCAGTTAGGCAGTTCAAATTGCTTAAAACTTTGGTAATGACTACTTGGCTATGTCTGAAAGAAGGTCATCTGCCCCTCCATTCACTGCTCCTATTGAGCCTTTTGTACACATATCTCAGGGTCCTTTACAAAGAACACTAATCAAGATACAAAATAACATTGTAGCAAATAATCTTGTCACAAATTCCATTACACAGTAAAAGCTAAATAAAAAATAACAGCTTTTCTGCCTATATTTAGAAATTTATATCACTTAGTGTCAGGCAATTCAGAGAAGAGAATTCCACAAAAGAGAGGAAGGTGACAGGAAAAGATCCATTAACTAACACACACGCACACACACACACACACATACACACAGTCACACACGCTTTCACCAATAAAAATGTTAAAAATGAGCCTAGGAAGTTAGTAACTAGGGATAGGATTTTTCTACATTGTTTTAACATATTTTACTAAAAAATTAGATAAACTGATAAATTGTCTATTCTGAAATTACTTTGAGCAAATATATTCATCCAAATTTAGGCAATAATATAATATCTCAATTTAAACATTAAACAGGTAAAATTCTTGCTTAGGTTAGTTAGTTAGCAGATGTTCTGCTAAAGAAGTTTATGTACTTTGGCTTGTTTAAGAAGAAAAGTATGAATTATTCCCACTCCCATCTCCTAGGCCTCACAAACACCCTTTGAACTTCATGACCCTATCATCCATAATTTCTCAAAATTTTTTATATTTGCTGAGTAATTTTCACTGGTTCCCAAACAAACTCAATTCTAATTGTCTTTCTTGTTCTGTAAGTTAAGAAAACTAGAAGTTGGAGGAAATGAATGACTTTAACAAAACACATACTTAGTGCATGTAGGAATTGACCAATTACTGTAGCGCAAGGAATACTAATTGATTTTGCCTCAGACCTAAATATTTTGACCAATTCTTTTTCCTTCTTGCTAAGGCCTGCTCTTTTTACTGGTCTTTCATATGTAACTCATATATATGAATTTGAAAGGCGTTCTTGAAAAACAGTACCTAGCTCATTGTAAGCTTAATGAATATTGGAAAATTATATAAATAAATGACCTTGAAGAACTCACAAAGACCTAAATTCACTCAAGCTGCATATCTTCCTACATGCCCTCTCAAACATACACATACCCACCTTGCTTTAAATATATGTGTCTTGTGCTATCATACTTTCTTTTGACAAACTTGAGGTGATGACCACTAATAGAAAAAGGTAGAGTAATGAAGCAACTGACAAAGGATTAATCTCCAAAACATATAGGCAACTCATATAAGCAGCTCAATATCAAAAAAAAACCCCCAATCCAAAAATGGGCAGAAGACCTAAACAGACATTTCTCCAAAGAAGATATACAGATTGCCAACAAACACATGAAAGAATGCTCAACATCATTAATCATTAGAGAAATGCAAATCAAAACTACAATGAGATATCATCTCACACTGGTCAGAATGGCCATCATCAAAAAATCTACAAACAATAAATGCTGGAAAGGGTGTGGAGAAAAGGGAACCCTCTTGCAGTGTTGGTGGGAAGGTAAATTGATACAGCCACTATGGAGAACAGTATGGAGGTTCCTTAAAAAACTAAAAATAGAACTACCATACAACCCAGCAATCCCACTACTGGGCATATACCCTGAGAAAACCATAATTCAAAAAGAGTCATGTACCAAAATGTTCATTGCAGCTCTATTTACAATAGCCAGGACATAGAAGCAACCTAAGTGTCCATCAACAGATGAATGGATAAAGAAGATGTGGCACATATATACAATGGAATATTAGCCATAAAAAGGAACGAAACTGAGGTATTTGTAGTGAGGTGGATGGACCTAGAGACTGTCATACAGAGTGAAGTAAGTCAGAAAGAGAAAAACAAATACTGTATGCTAACACATATATATGGAATCTAAAAAAAAAAAAAAAATGGTCAGAAGAACCTAGGGGCAAGACGGGAATAAAGATGCAGACCTACTAGAGAATGGACTTGAGGATACGGGGAGGGGGAAGGGTAAGCTGGTTTGGACAAAGTGAGAGAGTGGCATGGACATATGTACACTACCAAACATAAAATAGATAGCTAGTGGGAAGCAGCCGCATAGCACAGGGAGATCAGCTCGGTGCTTTGTGACCACCTAGAGGGGTGGGATAGGGAGGGTGGGAGGGAGGGAGATGCAAGAGGGAAGAGATATGGGAACATATGTATATGTATAACTGATTCACTTTGTTATAAAGCAGAAACTGACACACCATTGTAAAGCAATTATACTCTAAGAAAGATGTAAGAAATAAAAAAAAAGAAAAAGGTAGATTTTTGTGTTTAGTCACTCCCACTCTTTTATTCATTCAACACTTAAACTTTGTCTAATACAGTAGTATAGCATAATAGTAATTAAGAGACAAGGTCTGGAGCAAGATTTCCAGAGTCTGAATTTTAACTCTGCTACTTATTGGCAATATAATCCACCAATCTTGGCCTCAATTTTCTCATCAGTAAAGTGGCACCCACTTCAAACAATTGCTGTGAAGATTCAACAAGCTAATATATGTAATATGCTTAGACAATTTCTAGTACAGAATAAGCACTCAGTAAATATTAATTATTTCTATCATATTCCAGGCCCTGTGCTAGCACTAGGAATGCAGTGGTAAAGAAAAACAGGCACAGTCCTCAGCCTTGCTAGACATTAAGTCTAGTCCTAGAGCTTTATGCATTATTTCCTTCTATTAAAATATATTATAAGGTTGTTACCAGAGAATGAATAGAGTTTAACAATGGGGAAAAGTTTAAAAAAAACAACAAACTAAAAGTAAAAACAAAAAACAAACCAAAAAACCCCCAGTATTTTGGATATAAAATTGAAGGCAATTTTTAGCTTTATTTAAAACTTCATATTTTTCTGCTGCTTTTATGGATAAAATTGTATGACAATAACACTATCAATTTTTCCAGAACCGAATTACGGCTTCAGTTTATTTTGTGATTTCTTGATTAGCTTAAGGCATTAGTATTTGTAAAAATATCATTGCTAATGTTTTATATCAGAAAGTAATCTATTTTAAGTATGCAATTTAAAAATATTTATGTGATCTGAGTCTATTCAGAGCAGTTCCTCCCCCTCACCAATGAATCTCTATAAGATGGAAATCAGTGCAAAACGCAAAATAGATTTTGTACAACAGAAATTTTCTTTTCAAGAAGTTTTATTACTATGTATTTTAGAAACATTTTTATGGACACTTTTTTCTTTTTCCTTAGTTCTGAAAGTAATAGAAAGGCAGCAGGACGTTTTTAAGGTCTATGTTAATGTTGTCTAAACAGTGCATGGTTGTGGACTTAAGTTATAGAAACGTCTTGCTAAACTGGAGCCAAGACCTAATATGAATATATGAAGAATTTGAAAGCTATGGTGTCCATAGGTCTCATTTTGAATAGGTGAAAGTCTTGACGTACGAATAATCTTGAAGACTGGAAGAAAGGTGGAAAACAAGGAGCTTTCCCATATAATTTCATTAACTTTTTTTTTTTTTTTTTTTGTAGAAAAGGCTCTGCTTTTATTTATTTATTTATTTATTTATGGCTGTGTTGGGTCTTCGTTTCTGTGCAAAGGCTTTCTCTAGTTTTGGTAAGCGGGGGCCACTCTTCATTGCGGTGCGCGAGCCTCTCACCATCGCGGCCTCTCTTGTTGCGGAGCACAGGCTCCAGACGCGCAGGCTCAGTAATTGTGGCTCACGGGCCCAGTCGCTCCGCGGCATGCGGGATCCTCCCAGACCAGGGCTCGAACCCGTGTCCCCTGCATTGGCAGGCAGATTCTCAACCACTGCGCCACCAGGGAAGCCCTCATTAACTATTTTTTTATTCCACTTCCTATCATTGATTTCATTCCATTTCTATAGCTATCATAGAGATCGTATTACTGCATCCTGAACAGGATGTTGTGCAATATTTAATATTCTGTAATTCATCTGTATTTGGAGGGAGAACATATTGGAATGATGAAAAGTGCCTATTAAATTATAATTGTTTATAGGCAAGAGCCTCATGTTATTTGGCTTTAATTTTGGCACAGTATATAGCACCAATCAGGTTAAGAAAAGATAGGTTATTGATGAAGATGGTGACATACTAATCAGGTGTTCACTCATCCTCAAAAGCGTTAATGCTGGACTCTAGGTAATTATTTCTTTAGGGTAGTTGGGACTTTGACCCACTTTCAAGCTTAGTAATAAGAATTAGGGTATAACTCAGTGTTGTATTTAACTTTTAAGCACCAAGTGCATCAGCATAAAATGGATTAGAATTGCTTTGTAAAGAGGAAGGGGAAAGGCAAGAGAACAAATCTACGTTACGTGCTAGTCTCTAGGCCTAGTTATTTTTCTCAGGCCCTCACAGTTAATCACTTACTTAAAAATGTGAAGAAAAAAGAAAGATGTGGGGATATTTTATTAATTCACATAGGAGGAGAGTTCTAGCAGAAGACTGACAAACTGTAGAGGACATTCCAGCCTGAGATGAGAAGTTGAACCAGAGGCTTCTAATGTGAGATTCTCAGCTCTGCTATCATAAGACTTTATGCTAAAACATACCCTCTGTTAAAACAAGGTACATGTTTGCACACACACAGTACATACTCAAGAGATTTTTATTCTTCTCTAAGAACTGCTTTTCAACTAGGAAATATGGTATCTCAGGCCATGACCTTCTTTCAAGATGAAGTAGCCAACACTTGACAAGCCATGACTTGGATACAATTGGTAGCCCAAATGGCTCCTTGACATTTATTTAACAAACCTTATATATATTAAGCACCAATCTTTGCCAGGTTCCAGAGATAAAGAGGTAAGATAACTTTAAGGACCTCATAGTCCGGTGCTGGAGACAAGATCACAATTAATTATTAGATAATGTGGTAAGAAATGTGACAGAAAAAGATGGCAATAGTTTTACAGCCCATGATAGTTTTTCAGTTGACACTGGAAATACGATATACACAGTACGGAAACATCATACTAGTTTGATGTTCCTAGTTCCTAGTTTCCTAGTTTCTATCATCAAATTCTACCAGCAGCTTTTGTACCCAATCACATCCTCCTCACTGAAAAGGTAATCACATTTTTTATAGTTCATGATTGATGAATCCATTTTGATATGCTGTATTGAAAAATCAGGATATATTCCAGACTCTTGAGGCTGATGCTATCTTTCTCCCACATATAGCTTGGTTTCTCAGAGAGAAAACTGTGGTTTAAACTCTAATGTTTATAATGTCTCCTATAATGAAATACACTACAATACACACACACACACACACACACACACACAACACAGACACACACACACACTGAGACCTACACTTGCAAAGGTAACTCCGTCTCTAAACACTCCAGACAGTAGAGACATTTTGGGTCTTACTAAGATTCTGGAGGTACTTACAGAATAAGTGACCTGAGCTAGATAAGCTTTCATTGCTTCTTCAATAGCTTTTTATAACAACACTTTCAACAATGTCAAATTAGATTAAGAACACTTTTAAATCAAATGACTCAGATTTGGAATAAGTAGCTTTCCTTTTGCAAATAATCAGATACATAAATAATGTTGACAACAAAATATTAAATCTCCCCAAGATTATTTATGTAAAAAATAAATAAATCTGTAAGATTATTAATTAATGAATGAATATTACCCCCTGGTTGCTGACTCTTCCCTAGAGATATCCAGAGATAATTTGGGAGCTGAATAAATTTTTTGTTGATGCTGATGAATGATCACCTTATACTGTTTATTGGATATCAAGAGTTCTAGGGCTTCCCTGGTGGCGCAGTGGTTGAGAATCTGCCTGCTAATGCAGGGGACACAGGTTCGAGCCCTGGTATGGGAAGATCCCACATGCCACGGAGCAACTAGGCCCGTGAGCCATAACTACTGAGCCTGCGCGTCTGGAGCCTGTGCTCCGCAACAAGAGAGGCCGCGATAGTGAGAGGCCGCGATAGTGAGAGGCCCGCGCACCGCGATGAAGAGTGGCCCCCGCTTGCCACAACTAGAGAAAGCCCTCGCACAGAAACGAAGACCCAACACAGCCAAAAATAAATAAATAAATAAATAAATTAAAAAAAAAAAAAAAGAGTTCTAAATATCCAGAAGCTTTAAGACAAGCATGGTGACATGTCACCCCAAATCAGAACTTATTAGAAATGAAATTTATATGGTTATAATGAAGCAGTAAGAAAAAAAGGAAGGTATCCCATGAAAGCATAAAACTTGAAAGGCTAAATAAACTTGTGCTTATTAGAACTAATCCAGCCCCTAGTTGTAGCCAACCAAGTCAGGCCCCACTCCTAGAGGGGTTCATCAAGTCAAATTTCTGTTATGTGCTAAACCTGAGAAGGTTAGATTGCCTCCACCTGCTAAATCAGAAAAACTGGGACACTGGATCTGGCATGAGCGTTTGGGTTAGAAATCTACTGAGGAGTCAGAAGCTGAACTATCAAATGATTAAAATTGCTTCTAACAGGCATTATTTTCCACTGTTTCATCAATAAGAAAGCAGGCACCTCTGTACTATTTCACAGGATAGGAATGCTTTCTGGAGTTAGATTGTTCAAGAGCTGCTTTTTAAAATAGCAATACTCTTATCATAGTAAAACTTGCCTGCTGAGTCAAAAGGAAAGTTGGCCTCATCTATCTCATCTACCTTTAGGAAGAATTTAAATTGTAAAGTTGCCCGGCATGATCCCAGCTGTTGGCTACTACAGATACTTTTCAATATCCACTCTTTTATTGCTCTGAAGGTATATGGATAAGCAGGTATACACTGTAAATGGAAAACAGAAAGAAGGTCATCTTTAAAAGTCCAACTGAATGAAAGCAAACAGTAAGAAACCTGTACTTTTCTTTTGTCCATCCAAAGAATCTGGCTCTACCAGACTCCACTCCAGGAGGAAAAGAAAAAAAAAAAAAAATCACAAATAGTGCCAAGGCGTATCTCATTCCTTATGATGATGAAGGGAGGAAAAGTTCCAAAAGAGAAATAATACTTCCAATAAGGACATTAAATCTAATGCTATTTTGATGTCAAGTCCACCTTCCCCTAATCCTCACTGATTTTTATTCAGCTTAATTTGAAGCCACCATAGAACTCTGCTTTAGGAAGCCTCCTCACTCTCAACAAATTTAATCAGCAGGGATGATAAAATAGGCTCTGTAATGGTAAATGACTAACCCAGAAACATAAACATCGATAAATTCCAATGGAACATTTGGGCATAAAGTGCATAAAATGTGCCTGAAGAGGTATATCCTTGCAGAATGTTGGCGTATGTCAAAGATCAGGATGTCAGACAGATGAGTGTATGTCTGCACGTGTGTGTGTGTGCATGTGTGTTAGTATGGGGTTCGCCCAAAGTTGCCTGAGTGAAGCTGAAAATTCAAGAGGAATTCTAGAGTAGTCACTTAATACAAATGAGAAGACTAGCGTAATTAAGAGAAGCCTATATGTAACCAGCAACAAGTTCTTTCGCTTTGCCAGACTCTGGTGGTAAGAGGGAGGTAGAATCCCTTATTACATATTTTTAGTATGTCCTGCCAAATAGTGTAAAAAATAGAATTATTCATACTTCAATGAAAAGACTTCAGAAATATGTAATAGAAGGTACAGTGCACAATGTATTCAATTTGAGATTCTGAAACTTTTAGATATATATGTTAATTTTGTGTTTGGTAGCTTAAGAATGAAGTGAAAACTTAGAGCTTACTTTCCCAGGTTTAATATAAACTTACAAGCTGGGAATAACAACAGTATCTGCCTATTCCAGGGAGTCCCTGAGAGAAAACAAACTGTAGGAGCTACTAAAGGGAAAGAGGAGAAAAGGACTAGAAAACAGTCATCAGACCTTTTTGTTGCTGTTTTAATAAAAAATAAAAAATCCTGATATTTTCTTTCTTGGGAGGAATAATTTGTCCTTGGGGGAATAGATATTACTGGATAGTCTTAGGGAGCTTGTGGTAGCTAAGTGGTTCCTTAAAAAGTAGAGGAACCCCCTAGGCATCTCACAGCAGCATTTGTGGGATGTTGGCCTGTGTAGAAGGACCCAGGCTGTGGCAGTCCAAGGATCTGCAGTGGGCACACTGAGGAGTGAGCACATACAAGCAGCCCTTCTTGGGAAGCATCGCCTCCTTCTCTCACTTATTCTTGTATGCCATCAGTGAGAAGAGAGTGAAGCAACTCTTACTAGGTGCATCAATTCTTTCATGCCTAAATTACATTATGCTGTGAGTGTTCTTGAACATTCATCCAACCACTCCCTGTACCCAACGCATGGTTTCATAGCCAGAAAAGAATAAAAGTAACCACATCACCTGTATGCACAAATGAATCTTTCCCTCTACCCAACCCTCTACGGGGACCATAAATGTATTCTTTGCCTGTTAAATACCCAGAAATTCTACAGTAATTATGTAAAAAAAAAAAAAAGATCTATAGAAGGAATGATAAATAAGTTCAACAGATTTGTTTAAAAACCCAAATTACTTTTTGGAAACAAAATGAGAAACAAGATGAAAATCAAAATGGAACAAAGCAAGAAAAAATATTTTGGGGAAATGCCCCCAGAAGAAATTTGGCTATTTGAAATTTGAAATAGCTATTGTCATAGCTATTACTTGTCCAATAATTTGAGATGAACTAGTGTACTAACCCCAATTGCCAACCTACATTACTAGGAAATTCTGTTCTCAGTAATACCCAAAGCATTCTTTAAATGCATTTCCATGTGCAAAATCGAACTACATATTCTTCTGAATTGGAAGATGTGATCCAGAAACTACTGGGCAGATAGAGCCCTCAAGGAGCACAGGAATGTACCTAGACTATCCCCAGATACTGAATGAAATTCTAAATCTAATCTAATGAAAATCCACTTCTTGAGTTAATCCCAGAGCATCATCTCAATTGGCCTGAATTATTTTGGTCACTTTATGAAGGGGGAGAAATCAACTGGCTTCTGAGAAAGTGAAAAGAATAGGCTCTTTTATAAGCATTTCTTACAATGGTAATTAGATTGTTATTATTTGTTGGGGGACAAAACTCAGATGAATCATTTTTTTTCCTTTTCCTAAATTAGCAGAGATTGTCACTGAAACACTTGGTATGTCTAACAACTGTGCACAGTGATAAAACCCAATTTTAGTCATGTTATCTAAAAGCCAATATAAAAAATAAGCTTCAGAACTCATAAATGCAACTGCTGATGTATTAATGAGCAAGAAAATTACCAATAAAGGAGGCTGAATATTGTAATACATTTTTAAAAAAGGATTAAGGGGAAAATAACTTTTCATGGTTTTGATCTTATTGTATAAAAAGAGTCAACTCCCTCTTTCGAGATTTGTCAGTTTTCTCAAGGCCTCTGGGTAGCCCAAATGGTTGTGTAGTGCTATACTATTCCAAACTTTCATAATAGTATTCAATGCAGCATAATGTAATTTAGGCGTGAAAGAATTGATGCACCTAGTAAGAGTTGCTTCACTCTCTTCTCACTGATGGTATCTGATCCAATAGGTGGAGAAATATGCTGAATTGTCACAGCGTGCATTTCAATGAGAAAAATCACTACAGCATAGAAATATTTATGGAAGTGCTGACAACATATCAATTAATAATGCCTGCAAGATACAAAGAGAGAATATTCTATCCTTTACAAGTTGATAAAGAGCCAAGTCAAAGACTTCATTTCATGCAGCCTCTTATATTACAACACAGCAAGTAATTTCACCTTCGGTGGACTAATCAGACCTGACTGAGATTTTGCTAACAGCTGGAGTAAGAAAGAGCAACAAGCAAAACTGTGTATGGTGTGTTACCATCTATGTAAACCGGAAAAGCGGGGGAGGATATATATGTAAACATTTGCGTATACAAAGAATCTTTGATTTGGGACAATACTGGGAAGGTGGGTACCCTGAGGTGGGATACCCCAGGGCAGGGAAGAATTAGACTTATTTTTACTATATACTCATTTGTATTGATACTGTTTGAATTTCTTCTTCTTTTTAAACCATGAGTATGTATTAACTACATAAGAAAAAAAAATTTTTAAGAATGGCTGGAGAACAGATGAAGACTAAGTATGTTATGACAGAGTAAGTTAGCAAGCTGTTGAAGAACTATTCTGAATTTTAAATGTCAGAAAAAAAAAAAGTTTACTCTTTGGCCTATAGACAAAGTGACTTAGGAGTGGAAACAAAGACACTTTAATGACTAAACATGATTTGATAAACCCCAGTACTGCCATTTATTAGTTGTCTGTCTGTGGGCAATTAGCATCTATGTCCTCATCCGTAAATGGGTGTAATTATACGCATGTGCATGTGGGTCTGTGTATAGTAGGGGACAGGCTGGGTGTAATCAGGACTGACTAGCTGGGGGAGAGGAGTGGGTCTTATAACTAAAGGAATGGATCCCCTGTACTCTGTATTAGGGGGACTTAAACTCTGGTAAGATTTTGAGTAAATTTTCCTCCCCATTTAAAAAAGGAATGAGAAGTGAAGATTTCTCTGTTGCAATATTTCCTTCCTTTACAGTCTTTCCTTCAGCTGGTTTCCAAAGCTGCTTCATCTATGATACTCTTCTTCAGTTAGAGAGATGCTGGATAATTTTCTACATTTCTATGGGCCTACACTTCTGGAAAGTTATCAGAAATGTGTATCGTTTATTAAACTCCAATATGTACATTTTATGGTTCACTTAAATTTTCACTGACACAAAACCCCAGCCAGCCAGCCATTAGCACTTTCCCCCCTATTTATTCATCATAGCTGTCCTTCCAAGACAGTCTAAATTTCTACCCATTTTTATCTATATGAGTAGCCAGTAGTAAAACATCATTCCTTTTCCTGTTGCCTATGCTTAAACCAGCTCGAAATCTATCTGTAGACCAAACAGATTCAACTCGAGTTCACTAAATAGTGCTACCCCAGCAAAATTCTACTTAACACATCTTTAGTCTTTAGGAAAGTTTAACTGTTACCCCAGGTTTAAAAATTAAGCTATGTGAGTCAACACTAAAACCACAAAGATGAAACAGGCAACAGATTTCTTTTTGAATGAGTTTGCTATTTCATGGTTAGTTCTGCAAACCAATCACGTGAGCTTTAACATTGCGTCACACCAGTATGCCGGACAGTGGATGTTTACAGGAAGGTACCCTGGAAGTAAAATTGAAAATAACTCCCCAGTTTAAACTGACTGCCTCCTGTGTAGGAGCTGTTTCCCCAGTGGGCCAGCAAAATGAACTGTAGTTTTGTATAGTAATTCAGAAGATAATTGATTATTTGCCAGTGGTCTGTTTTTGAGTTGCCACATATTATTATTTTTTTATCCACTCCTGGGACACACTTTCAATTTCACAGTCTTTTGCACATTGTGAACAGTGGTGTTTAATTTCTTTAAGGAAAGCACACACTCTTTTTCTATTATAGTTAGACTAGTTGCTTTCCAAAGAGCAGGCAGGGAACTTTCTATCCAGGGAGAAAATGTCTAGCTCATGTTTGCGTGCTCACTCCATCCGTGGTGTCATGGTTTACAAGCTGGGAAGGGAATTAAGAAAGAGCCTTTCTTCATGTAAGAAGAGACATCTTTGTGACTCACATTCTTAGATGTTCTGTCTGCGGGATGGTAAACATTCCTCAAGATATCGTTCTTTAATTGTTTATGGATTCCTTCTCTTTATTTTACTGTGAAAATAAGAGTTTCTAGCAGAGTTAAAGAAAATCCTGTCAGGAAACAGTTGTTTTCCACCTACAGACTAACATTCCTGCAGGCAATGCAGCAAATTAACCAATATAAATGTTTCCTTCAAAACACAGAAATCTTTTATCTATTTAGGAAAAGATCACACAATATAACATGCTGAACTATTTCTATTAAGCCCAAAGATGACAAAAAATTGAAAAGAATAAATCCATTATAAAGAATTCATATCTGCTGCTTTGTGAGCAATCCATAATACACCATATTGTGCAAACTATAGGAGATGATGACCTAACAATACAGAATGTAGAGAGGGCTTTTGACAACAGAAAAGCATGAGAGAGTATCATTTAATGGAGAGTGAAAAAAAATGATCCTGGATTCTTTTTCCCCCTTTATTTGTTGTATCACTTTGTAAAACCTCTCTATGCCTTGCTCTCTTCATCAGAAAAATGAGACCTATGGTTTTATTTTTACAAAGTGCTTTAGGATTTAGGAGAACCCAGAATGCATTATATGATGAGAGCCACCATGGTGCATGCCACGTGACTGCAGGAGAAAAGGATCTAGGAACCAAAAGGAAAACATGAATCAGCAATGAACACTCATATTATTTGTTTAAAACCCCAGGATGTGCAAATATATGTCAGAACTGAAGTTGACCCTCTTCCTTTACAATCACACATTACTACATCTGGGTCTGGTTTTGAAACTTGAGTGTAGTAGAAAGAATGTGAACACAGGAAGGAGTAAAGGGCAGAGTCTCTCTCAGGCAAATCCCAAGTCACCAAGCGCTACATTAACTTGCGCTGAATCCTCCAAAGGACCAGAGATAGAGGGCACTGGTTTTTTCTCTTCCCCCTTCCTCAGCATAACCCTATGCCCAACAGAGTTATGCCTTGAAGAGACAAGTCAGCAAAGGAGGAGATGTCTCCTCCAACTGCCCAAAGTTACACGGGTTTTCAGGACCACAGGAGAGTCAGAATTGGGGATAATGTGAATCGTTATGTTGAGAGGTAGGTCAAGATGGTGTACTAGAAGTTAGGAGTTCTAGGTGCCAATGCTTATTCCAACACAAATAAAAAAGCACAGAGAAATGCCACAATCACACAGTTAGCTACTGGCAAAATTAGGACTAGACTTTGGGGTTTGAAAACAAATTCTGATCATTTTTTACACAGCAGAGGATTTTCTGTAAATTCTCCACCTTGGGAAGTCTAAATCTAAATGCCTTAAAAAAAAAGAGTACCAAGCACAGTGACACACACACTCTCTCTGTGTCTCTCTCTCTCTCTAATATATAAATCACTCAATATATACTGTATTTATCAAAAAAATAGTATTCTCATATGAACCTGTTTTCTTTCTGTACCCTCTTTTTGGTTAGTGTCACCCCAGAGGCCTAGTATCCAGAGATAGAAACCCTGGCTTCATCCCCTCTCCTTCCTTCCCACTCTGAACCACTCTGCATTCACCTCTGACTTCTTTCTCCATTTCTGTATTCTTTGCTTCATCCCTAACATGTTTGCATCATTCAGGCCTTTATCTCATGTCTCACCTCTGCCCTCCTAACTAGTCTCCTTGCCTCTAAATCCCTCCCCCATACCATTGCTTAAAAAATATATATCTTTCTAAAATTAAAATATAAACATATTTATTACCTGCTTAAAAACGGTCGAAATTCATTAGTTTACCCACAGGATGAAGTCTAAGCTTCTTAGTAGGAAAAACCAGGCCCTTTCTGCCTACGGCTGCCTTTCCAGCTCGACTCCCTTGGTTCTCCGATTACATTCCATGTTTTAGCAAGAACAGACGCTGGCACATATTTCCCAGTTACTGCCTACCACTGTGCCTTGGCATATGCTAGCATCTCAGTCTGGAAATCCCTATTCTTTTCCTATTGTTTACTTAAAAGTCCCATTCATGTTTTAAAACTCATATAAATCCTCCTTCCACTGGGATCCCTCCAACTCCATATCCTCCTTTAGGGTTAACCACATCTTGTTCTAAGCTGCTTCTGTACTTTGGACAGGCTTCCACTGTTGCATTCTTCACACTGTACTGTAATTGTTTATTTGTATGGCTCTCTGCCCCACTAAACTGTGAAACCCTTGAAGGCAAGAACTGCATTTTAATCAACTCTATATCCTTAGCACAGTGCCTGGAACATGAACAGTGCTCAGTATGTGTTTATGACTATGAATGAACAAACAAGCAAACATTCATTTACTCAACGACTATTTTACTAAATGTCTCACAGAGTTTGGAGAAAGAAACAACAACAAAACCTCCACAAATAACAAAGAAAATAGAAAAATAAGCAAGTTAAATTAACAAAAAAGAAAAACATCTGATAGAGATAAGAGGTATTCAGAGAATTAAACTGATACGATACAATGGAAAATGACCAAGTATCCACATTGGTTCTCATGGTCGGGAAAGGCTTCTTCTAATCCCAAATGACAAGAACTGCCTCATATGCTTTGCCAAGAGAACAGCTATTGTCCTGATGATTAGCAGCAGCTCAAACTGAGGGAAAGAGTGTAATCAAGGATAGCTCAGAGGGTTTTTGTTTTAGCAACCAAGTAAACAGTGCTATATACTCTGATACGAAGCCTGGGAGAGGTGCAAATTTGGGGAGACAAAAGTTATCCATTTGTCTTCTTCAGTTAGTAGATGCCTACAAGACATCTAAGTGGAGATGTCCAGTAGGCAGTTAGATTCAGAAATCTGGTGCTTTCAAGGGCATCGTGACCAGAGAAAAATACTTGGGAGCCATTAGCTCCCCTGAAAATGATATTTAAAGATACCATGAGGCTGGATGAAATCATGTACAGAGAGTGTGTAGGTTAAAAAGAAGGGCCTAGCCCTGGGAGACACTCTAACATGTAGAGTTCAAAAAGAAGAAGAACCAGTAAAGGATAATGAGAAGGCTATACTACTAAGCTAAGAAGAAAACCAGGAGATCATGGTCAACCGTAAGAAGAAAGTATACGAAAAAGGAGGCAGTGGTCAACTTTGTTGAACTTTGCTGAAAGGTCAAGTAAGGTAAATGTTTAATTAGCAATATCCAAGGACACTGGTTAGCTAGATGAACACTCTAAGAGTAGAGATAGGAATGAAACCTTATTCGAGTAGAATCCCAGCTCTTCATAAGAAACCATAAAACAATATTACACTGATTAGAAAAAACATTTTTTTTTCTATTTCTAGTTAAAGCAAGGCTTAAAACTGTGTAAAACTTAGATGATATTTAGGATTGACTTCAGGAAGAATTCCCTAGCAGCATAGTTAACAAACCTCCTATCACATATTTAAAGGAAAGGAAAGGCATCTGTTGTACTAATCAATTTAACCACTCCTTTTATTTATCTATATTTCTAAACTGAAAAAACAGTTGGTCAAAAAACACTTGAAATATGATTGTCATTTTTCTCACATTTTGGGATACATTCTCTTATAAATCCATACACCTAATAAGAACTAAACATTCACTTCTGCTTTTAGAAACTAAGAAATAAGGGCAATTATTGTGTGAATGAATCTCTGATTGTTATAGTATATTTATGGGTTGAAAAAGACAATGCATTTTAAAATTTGTAGATTGAAGATACAATGAAATGGCACATTCTACAATCAAACTGTCAGTCATAGCAAGGCTGAATAAGACTACTTCCTTGTACGGATTCTATATTTCAAGTTATTCTTGAGGCTTTCTTCCGAAGAGATGACAAAGATTTCACAAGTTGTAATCTGCTGGCAGACTCTCAAAGAAACAAAACTAATGTACATCAAGGTGTTAGCCTCTACCTCCCTAGTGACAAAAATGTTCTCTTCTAATTGCTGAGGACTTCTATGGTTAAAAATGGTTATCCTTACAACACAGACATGTATGATTTAATAAAAGAAAACTTAAATTCCCACTCATAACCTTCTAGTGTTTGTTGAAGGAAGTATTGATACCTACTCTTATAGGCAGCAAAGGATGTTCAAACAGTTTGTACATTAATGGAATATCTAAGTAATTATGACCACAAGAATTATGTTCTTTTATTAGATAGAAAAAAAGGTGCAAAAATGTATTTCTGATGGACAGAAAAGCCTGGCTTTAGCAAAACTAGAGCGATCTGCTTGGGTGCACTATAATAATTTTATAATGATCTTAAAATAAATGTGATCCCTTTTAAATTTTAGCTGCCACAAAGCATTATGTCAAATATTAAAATGAGGCAGTGTTAATACTATAGCACATAATGTCGGCTGGCAACTTTAGGTTAGAATAAGAGTAAGATGGCTTTTTAAAATAGGTCTTGATTGTTTAGAAGCAAACAAAACAAAAACAAAACCCATAAAAACAAGTTCCTTAGTTGTACAAAATAACTACCTAATTCAAGTTCATGGTAGATATATAGAATAACAATGCCACCATGAATGCTTATCTTTTATGAATGAAGCATTTTCAGTAACTCATATCTTCCTCAAAATACACTAGACACCTGATATATATGCACAATACAGTAAAACGAATTTGGAAAAGAGAAAAGACTTTTGGCCTTTATGACAAGACTGTAATCTGTAGTACAGTTTATTTTTTGGAGAAGGAATGCTATTGGTTTATTTTAGGAACATGATTGGTTCATCAGTAATACTTAACCAACTGTAACATCAAGATCAGACTGGAATAGGAACTGCTAGATCACATGATGACTCACATTATCTACCCAGCTGGCATGACTTGGCAAACAGTATTTCACAAGATATTGCACCAGCTTGTGATTGCCTGGAGATGCAATGTGCCCCTTCTCTGTGAGTGAAGGCGTGGCATGTAAACTGCCATCATCCATTTTTCTACACCTTAGCAACTGGCAAATATTCCATGTGTAGCACATGTGGGGGGGTTATGAATAGGAGACTAAAAAAAAAAAAACCAAAAAAGGCAGACAAAAGGGAATCAACCTCCATAGCATACTAACCATTTAAAGTGGTTGAAGGGATCATGCATGTTGGAGGTGTCATGTAAGATACAGGGTAGTGCTATCAGTTGTGTTACATGCTACAGACAATAACGAACAAAACATGCCGAAAAGGAACTTATGACCATGAAAATACATCCCAAACAAGCATTTAGTGTCGGCAGTATGTGCAGTCTGAACTACCTCCTGATAAACTACCCTACTGTTTGCCTCTTGATTTAAGAACAGATTGGTAATTTACAGCCAATATACACAGTTACCTCTCACCTGTCTACGTATCAGGGTCAATGTATCCGCAACTGAAAGGTAACTGATGCAGTTTTTAAAACTGAGCACCCATGAACATTTTCAGGACAGCAACCAAAATCAAAATTTCATGTATCTAATTTTTCCTGTAGTTTTCTTTATAACTAGAGAGGATTTTTACTGTATTTTAAGCAGCAATCAATGTGGTAAGTACTATAATAACATCAAAGAATTACTCACAGCTTCTGATTCACATTAAAAAGCATAGGCTGATGTCAAGTCACACAGTAGGTGAGTGTTAATATGACAAGGATGTCAAACATGCGTATAATAGTTCCAGAGTTTTCATCATTACTTCTCTCACATAAATTTAGTATAATTTCTTCATAACTCCGTGAGTCATTGGTCAACTCATTACAATAATATAATCAATATATTACTGAGACAGAAGTATCCTGGCAATATGGCAAGACTCTAGGAATGCCAGTGTCTAAATTAATGTCAAAGTATTACACATCTGTCATAAATAGCTAACAGAGATTCCAAGTCATCCGTGTTACAGAGATAATTGTTTTACTTTGAAGTTCCTTAACAATCTATTGTGTTAGTTCCCAGGTCAGAGCTATCTCCCTCTCTCCTTTCTTTCCCTTCACTCTTCAGTCATAATGTAGAATTAAAAAAATATTTGACAATGAGATAACTGAAGTTATTTCAATGGTTCTAATGTAACATTTAAAAAAAATTCTACATGATTAGTTTTGTTAAAGAGGAGAATTCTTAATCTGCTTACCAAGATTTATTATGGAAATTTTTCATATCTATGAAAAAGAGAAAGCTAAGATACTAAAGGAGGCGCTTGGGACACACGTTTATAGGATGAAGTGCCCCCTGCTAAGAATCTGTAAGAAAGGCTTGAATGCCTTAGTTATATTCTGAAGTGTGTATCCTATGTCTCCTCTAATTAGACGGTAAGCTCCTAGAGGGATTTAGTAAGTGTCTTACACACAGTAGGTGCTTCACAAATATTTGGATTGATTTACTGAAGAAGCATCCATATATGAGCTCATGGAAATCCAAGAAGAAATCCTCTATGTGAAAAACAAAGTGCTGTAGTCATTGTTTGGCTTCCATGCTTCTGCCAGCATAACGAAACAACAAAAACAGTAACAACAACAAAGAACAATGATGATGTGTACAGTTAAGTTTAAACTCTTCCGTTACTCAGAGTCAAATAATTATACAGCTCGTCTCTTGGGTACAGACCCCTCAGTTCAGTATCTTATTTGCATCAACCACATATTTTGAGGAAATTGTAACTTGTTTTATAAGCTGTTTTACCCTCTCTCACTTGGCACATTTCCTTGGATATGAGATTTATTCTACCTTAATTTCTATAAACTGTGATTCCTGTATCTTTCCAAAGGGGAAAAATATATAACGAAGTACAATAGGGGACCACGAAGTTACACTTTACATTATTGATGTATTTTTAATGCCAACACATAACTGCTTAGAATTTCTGCTTAGAAAATATAAATATGTGTGGGAGGGCAGGAACTAAGTAGCTCATAATGAGGAAAGATTATTCAAAATAAAATGAAGTCCCTTATTTAGAAGAGATGTAGGTAGGCAGTGTTCGAATTAACTTGCCCTAAATGTGGAGCCATGGAACTGGATCTGGAAAGTATAAATAAACATCTACCTTGGGATATGGGATTCACTTAAGGATTTCTTCAAATAGAAACGTACTTGTTGTGAGACACTGGGTCCCCAAGGGGAGAGAGCTATAGAAACAGACTTCATTTCTACTGTTTCCTGTACTAAGTTGAATCTGACAGCTGATTCTCCTCTGGACAAGGGGAATTTTTAAGCCAAGAATATAAACATAGTTCATTTTTTTGTCTTCATCTTATCCTAGATGATGCCTTTCCCAAAGATTCCAGTGCATGAGCTCAAGTTCAGTGAACTCTCCAAGATTACTATGCCTTTCCCAAGGAGAGGAGATGTTCAAAAATTACATTGGCAATTACATGTACTAGTTTCATTAAAGCCTGCATTTAATTGCCTGGGATTTGTAAAAGATCTAGTAACAAAGCCACACTGTGCCATTAACTTATCCCAGCCTGCAAAGAGGAAACTGAAGCTCAGATAGGTTAAAACTACATGCTCTCTGGGGCAGGGATGGTGTTCACTGTTCTTCACTGTATCTTCATGGCCCTGCACGGTGTAGTGGAGTGACAATATAGCACGGCAAGTAAGAACTTGGAGTCTGGAGTCAGACAGACCTGGCTTGCAGCACAAGTGCCTAGTGCTAGCAATTACTTGGTGGGTAACTATCAAAAAAGTTGTTTTAACATATCTGAGTCTCAGTTTCTTCACCTGTTAAAGTGGAGATAATGATAGTATCTATCTTGTAAACTGTTGGATAATTGAATGAATACATGTACTATGACCAAATAGTGCCTCCTTACATAGCTAACGTTTTATATATTAATATATTATTAATAACATTCTCATTATTATTGTCCGAACATAGGAGGTACTTGATATTGTATGCAATGAATGGATGAATGCAGCTATTAAGCACCAAACTGGAATCCTGATTTTCTCACTGCACTCTCCATTCCTGCCTCCCTTAAATCATACTGTATGTGTAAATGGAAGTGTCCAGTATGGTAACCACTAGCAACATATGTCTACTGAGCACGTGAAATATGGCTAGAGCAAATGAGGAACTGAATGTTTATTTTATTTTACTAGTTGTATTTAAATAGCCACATGTGACCAGTGGCTACTGTATAGAACAGTGGAGATAATCCTTTTCTTTTAAAAAAGTTTCCCACATTTGCTTTTACTTTTATCAAGCTATTTTGATATTAAATCAACCTTTTGTTTTAAAAAATTATTTTTCTAAATTAAATTCTCTCTATAATTCAAGTCTGTTTCCTTTTGTCTTCTATTCAGGGACATATTTGTGAATACCTTTCATAAAATTGGAAACAATTTTCAGAATCCCCACACGCTGTTCTCTTTGTTACGCCAGGTAAGTTTAACTCAGACATTTTATCTTCACTCATCTTCTTTTACTTTTCCGGTTCTTTTCTGTACTTCTCATTTTTCTAGATATGTGAAGCCAAAATAAGATGCAACATGTACTGAATAAGGTTTGTGTGAGGGGCAGAGGGAGGGAGAATCAGCTGACTTTTTTAGAATATTTCAGATTTAGAGAAAAGTTGCAAACATAGTACAGAGTTCCTGTATACCCCACACCTAGTTTCTTATATTGTTAGTATCTTACATTAGTTTAGTATGGTAGACTTGTCACAACCAGTGAAGCAATATTGATACAATATAATCAGCTAAAGTACATATTTTATTCCGGTTTCTTTAGTTTTTACCCAATGTTCCTTTTCTGTCCCAGAATCACATTCAGAATACCGTATTGCTTTTAGTTTTCATGTCTTCTTAAGCTCCTCTAGGCTGTGAGAGCTTTTCACACTTTCTTGTTAACTGATGATTAATTAGAATCACTGTGGTGGGGCAAATTTATGACTGAGTGCCAACAGCTGAGCAAATAAGTCTAAAAATAATTTCAAGATCAAAGAGAGAGTACTTCACCCAAAAGCCTGGTGGGCATACCTTGACAGAGATTTTTACGAATAACCCCAGTCACCATGGACCGTGGAAGATGTCCTTGGTATACTTTCCTAAATGCAAGTAAATCATGGCTAACTACACAAGGATGCTGGCTACTCCCTAGTGGGTAAAAATCAACCCAGCAGTAAAAAATTTTATGTCCAGTTCATTGATGACATCATCTGAGACTGAAGATACCATACTATTTTATCCCAACTCACCATCTACCCCTACATATAATACATGGCCTGTCATTTTTACCATGAAAGGAAATTGAATTTGCCTGGAATAATTTGTTCTTCAAAAACTAGTCTAGGTTACTTAGTGATTTGTGTTATTCTATACCACTGCAAATAACAATTCAATAACTGTGTTAGTATATTCCTATACATTGAAGTTAAACACTGAGCTTTCATAAAACTTTGTGTATTTATAAACACAGTATCTCACGGCATATACATGACAAAGAGAATATATTTTAATGGAAGGAGGGAGGAATGGCTTTCAAATTCTTACATACAGTGTCACCCACCCTGTGATCTCCGTATAATTTACAAAATGGGTTACTGGCTCTTGGATAAAGACTGGGAGCTATAAAAGCATCTTAGAATGTATACTGTTGGAGCTTACTTGTGGATCCCACTTTTTAAAATATACCAGCTTTAGTCTAACCTACTCCCTTCCTGATAATAGTCTAACTTTCTACCCTCTTATAATAGTTTTATCTTTTTAAACCAACATTTCCTTGTTACTTACTGGGTGTGTGTATATGACGAGCAAGGTGGTTTAAAGGCTCAATTTTCCTTGGTTCCTTGCTTTTACTGCACATGATTTAAGGCTATTTCCCCACCCCTCTTAAAATGCCTCTTTGCTTCAGTTTCTCAGAACTTGTCCTTAACAAAAAGATAGTATTTGTCCTGTATTATCTGTCTCAATTTCTTTCTTTCTTTCTTTCTTTCTTTATTTATTTTTTAAGAAAGACTTTTTTATTATTTATTTATTTATTTATGCTGTGTTGGGTCTTCGTTTCTGTGTGAGGGCTTTCTCTAGTTGCGGCAAGCGGGGGCCACTCTTCATCGCGGTGCGTGGGCCTCTCACTATCGTGGCTTCTCTTGTTGCGGAGCACAGGCTCCAGACCCGCAGGCTCAGTAACTGTGGCTCATGGGCCTAGTTGCTCGGCGGCATGTGGGATCTTCCCAGACCAGGGCTCGACCCCGTGTCCCCTGCATTGGCAGGCAGATTCTCAACCACTGCGCCACCAGGGAAGCCCTGTCTCAATTTCTACATTCACTAAAAGTTCCAACGTGCCATTTTTTTAAAACAAATTATATTTTAGAAACTTTGAATGACAGAGCTTAAGAACTGAAATCAACTTCTACATTGTCTGGTATATGCCATTCTTTGACACAAGAGAAATCTGAGGCCAAATACTTAGGAAAGTTTGTCAGCAGAAGAATCAATTCCAGGTCCCAGGTATCCTAAGTCTAAAGTGTAGAATGATTCCACTATACTACATGGCCTCTTTGTTTCTTTGAAAGCAAGTTTCCCCAAAGGGAATTAGTTCCTAAAGTGCCAAGAGCACTCTTCTAAAATGGTCTGACTTTTGAGACCAAGGATGGACTCTATAGGCATAAAAATAAGGCAGTAGTGAGCGTACCTATTAAAATGTATCGTACATCTCCAAAATCAAGGTACAAGAGTCTCCTTCCACATAACTGTTTGACTCCTTTTGTCCCTCTACCCAGTCTTTCCGTCCTCTTTCGAGGTTTTTGCTATCTACATTTTGTAGTTGTGGTAATGGCACCACACACCAAGTACGAGGCCTCACTTCCTCACTGCAGCCGGCCACCTCTGGCCTCCCATTCTGGGGTGGTTTCAGTTCTCCTTAGCAACAGGTAACAAGTCTGGAAGAATAGTCAAGGGAACAGGCTGACACCACCACAAGCCCAGTCTCATCTCCCATCGTCCCGCACACTGCAAGCATGGAACAGACTTGCTCTTCCGAGGTTACGTCATTTGCTCTCATGCTTCCATGCCTTTGCACGGGCTTCCGTGCTACGCATTCTCATTTCACCTTATACCTTGTCACTTAGCAACTGCCTACGTGTTCTTCAAATTCAGATTAAACCATCACCTCTCTGTGCTTTCCCCAACTCCCCCCTCCCCAGATTAAGAGGTACCCTCTTTTGGCTCCCACAGTCCATTGCATATACCTCAATTATGGTACTTGTTATTTTATATAGTAAAACTATACCTACCCAGGTGTCTCCCCCACTAGATTTTGAGCTCCCTAGCAGCAAGAAACATGCCTTATTGGTTCTGGTATCCTTAGCAGGCTGGTTAGTAGAGAACTTTTATGTGTCATAAGAATAACACAATATTTGAATACACACCTGGTGCCAGGCACTATGCTAAGGTCCTCATAGGAATTATATATTCCTCACAATCACATGACGCAATAGTGCTGTTATTATGACCACTTTACAGATTATAAAATTGAGATCTGGAGAAGGTAAGCAATGTGCCTATGCTCAAATATCAATTAAGTTCAAGAGCTCACATGCAAGTCCATTTTCTTAAGTATTTTGTTGCTTCTCTGAGGGGGTCAATAAATAGTTACTGAATAAACTAGTGCATGAATGTCAGTGAATGAATGAAAAGAATACTATATTAAAGCAAATAATACCAAGAATTCTAAATGCTTGAGCTGCTTGTCATGGAATGTTACTGGATAGACTGCAGTGTTCTAAGGAAGAAGATGGACATTTAGTGGGAAGGTCATCAAAGTAAATTTATAAGGGACACATCATGCATTTGAATACTTTTACAGGGAAAATGATAGAATCACTTTTCTTACTGGCTTATAAAGAACTCTGTGGAGAATGCTAGAATGACTCCTGTGAAGAAAAGGGCCTGAAACCAATCCAGGAACACTCTTTTCTTCAAAAGAAAATTCCAGCTGATCCAGCCAATGTGGCTTTGAACAAGGAAGGCAACTGTGAGTTGGCTTACACTGGATTGGACATTTCCCAATTTTTTTCCCATAAAGCTGCAGTTTGGCCTTGCTTTTAGGGGCTAGTCTGCTAAGCGACCAAGACTGTGAGTACTTAGAGACATCAGGAAAAAAATTCTGGCAGACAACAAATTATTTAATCTACTTTCTTTTCCTGTTGCAATCTTTTGCTAAAAAAAACAAAAACAAAAACCCAAAGCACAAGAGAGAGAGGTCAAAATGAAAAGAATGTGAGTTTAATTTAATGGGAAAGGCATTTTGTGGATATAAAAATTCCATTTGTTCTATTCCTTAAGAAAAAGGGCATTTCTGATACTGAGTAAAAATTCAAACTTCATATTTTGGGATATTTGATTCTAGTGGGTTTTAATTACTATTAGCAGGGGCATAAAAACTAGGGTACAGCTTCAGGACAATCCAGCAATCCAACCCAACAAGTATGTATTAAGCTTTGACTATGCTGGAGGAGACACAACAGCGTATGTGGCAAGGATCTGTACTTCAAGGTACATTGGTACCTTCTTGTTATGGAGAAGAGGAGACACAGCCAGAAAATAATTAGAGAACAAGACAGTATTAAAGAAAAGGCTAAAATATAACCTTATAAGTTACTTTTACAAATCATGGGTGTAGGGAAAGACTTTGAGGCAGAAGTAGGAGGAGATACGCCTTGAAGGATTGCTTTTACATGTGAAAGGGAGATAAAAAAAAAAAAAAAGGTGTGCTTATGGTAACAGCATGAACAGAAACAGAGAAGTGCAAAATAGCATTCATTCAAGTGTTCATTCAACAAGTATTTGCCAAACACCTGTACATATAAGGCCCTGTGTCAAGAGCTAGTATGATGACGTGTCTTCTTAGTTTTCAGAGAGAGTGGAGAGATCACACTAGTCGGAACAAAGGGTAGATTTCAGCTATATGACTTTGGTTGAGTCACTTTACCTCTCTGAGCCTTAGTTTCCTGCCATGTGAAATGAGAGGATCAGCCTTCGTGGTTTTCAATGTTGTTGTTGTTGTTTTTTCTTTTAGCAGTGAAACTCTTTTTGGTTCTAATGAAATCTTAAACCTAACTCAAATATGTTAAGGAACCAGAATGGACCTGCTCTAGTTGCATTAAGAGCTGGGGTTGGGGGAAAAGTGAACCCAGATATGCCTCTTGTTCAGCATCTCCCTCTCCTTCTCCCTCCCCAGTGTCTGCCCCAAGGCTCCTCTGCAGAATCCCAGGATTACAAGGGAAAATAGTTTTATAAACTCATCTTCCTAATCCTTCAATTCCCTCCCAATTGTAAAGTGTTGCAATAGGAAATATAAGCAATCAGAGAATTCATTGTTAAAATAAAGTTTGGTTAGAAAGGATCCTGGATTTCAGGATGTCAAAGCAGTATAGGGTCTTAAGTGAAATGACAAAATTGTTGTTTGAAAGACTTGTTTGAAAGTGTCTGGTAATGCCATTTAGGAGGGGCTGGATGAAGAAAACTAGATATTAAGCTATAAAGGCCTTGGCTAGGCTAGCATTACTGGGGATGGTAAGGGTCAAACCAATAGCTAAGGGAGAATCTGCAGAACTTGGTAAGATTAAATAAGGATGAAGGAGACAAAGAAAAAGTCAAAAATAGCATTCCAGTTTATAAATCCAATATGGTACTACGGACAGATATGGGGACGTGGATCTCAAACTTGGTGCACACTGGAATTGCCTGGGGAGCTTTAAAAAATACTGATAACTGGTTCTCACCCCTAGAGATTCTGAATTAATTGGTTAGGGGTGCAGTCTGGGCATTGGGGATTCTAAAGCTCCCCAGGTAATTCTACTACTCAGCCAAGGTTGAGAGCCACTGAATTAGAAGGACAGGGAGTTATGGAAGGCCTGGAGAATATGCTTTAATGAACTATCTACTGCTATTTTTATGGTCCAGCTAATTATTTTTTATTAAAGTTGACTTTTTTCCATTGTCTTTGTCTAATGTTAAATACTAACCATATAACTACAGAGTTATATGTAATAGCACTTTTTTTCCTATATTATCCTGTCAACACATCTCTATGGTATTTCCAAGGACACCAGTCTGTGTTTCTCCAATGTTAAAAATCAATGAAAGATATTTCCACTAACAAGAAATGTGTGTGGGTCTGTTAGTATGTGTGTAAATGCTATCACTTCAAGAGTTTTCCTTTGCAACAGATGGTTGTTACAAGATCATAATGATGGCTATCCAAAAATTGTCTTTCCTTAACATACATGTACACACACATGCACACCCCCCCCACACACAAACAGAATGCAGAGACCTATAAACAGCATATTATTCAGGCATTCTTATCTTGAAATACTATTTAGTCTCTATAAGGGTATTACTAAAGTCAAAACAGTTCAGCATTTACTTTGCTTAAACATAGTAAGGCAAGATAAATGAAATTTTATGTCATAGCAATCCCTAATACTTGCATAGCCTTTTTGAGTTTTAAAAAAACCCTTCTACAAACATTATCCAGATGGATCCTAACAATAGTTCTATTATTAAATCATGAGAGATACTATAGTTTTCTTTTTCTAGATGAGGAAATGGAGGCCCAGAAGTTAGTAACATGCCCGAGTCCCAGTGGTAGAATTTAACACATTAAATCTCATGTCTTTCCTTTCCTAGATCGGTCCTCTATAGCTTCTCTCTAGCAAACAATCCAGTTACCAGGTGCACACAGCTGATATAGGCACTAAGGGGGAGAGACTGATGGTTCATCTACTCAAAAGTGATGAGGACTTTATCTATGTCCCACAGGACTTTATCAGTACAATCTAATAAAAACATTATTTTCTACTTTGTTATAGTTACAAATATGCTTATTTTCATTATTGTACTATAAGCTTCTTGAAGGTTGGGTCCACGTAAGAGTCTAAGAGTCATATTTCCTATCCCCAAAGCACCTAACACACTTTCATGTTCTTAACCAGGTATGGGAATTGACTCTCTCATTGCTATATTCTGTTTTAACAGATTTGTTAGTCTTTTAGTTCAGAATCAGAAATATCATTTTTCCAAGTTAATTTATACTCTTTGTTCCACCCTCTTCTGATGCATGCAGAACCTGTCTACTAGTTTCTATATGGCAAACAACTCTTCAAATAAGGAAAAACTATTACCATATCTTCCCTGAAGTACTTCTTCCTATTGCCAAGCCAAGTTTTCCCAGTTTCATTAAAAATTTAAAACAGCAGAAGTTTTTCAAGATCATTTACTTTCTTTGACAACATCCTCTAGATAAAATCCAGGTTTGGCATATAGGCACTCCAGGACTGAAACCATGAGTTCGAAAGAGACATGATCCATGTAGAGTTCAGAGCAAGTACTACCTTCCTCGGTAGGGACCTATGATTTCAGATGAAAGTGGTGTTAGCTTTCACAGCCATCAAGACTGATCAATAGGAAGGCTGAGCCTGCATTTCTTCTAGGTCAATACTAATGATCCAACAGTATCATTATCTGAAGTAAGTGAAAGAGTAATTTGTATATCTGAGCTCTTCAAATAGTTTTTCCTAAGACATGAAATACAGTGCTACTGAACAGATAACTGGGAAGCCAAACCAGGGTATGCTCCCTGACAGTCTGCGTATTCATTGAAACTATTGAAGGAGAATATCACTCTGCCGCAGTGGGTTTGCAGAACTGCGTTAAAGACACAGTATAAACTAAGTGAAGAGCATCATGAAAACATATAAGGACAACAATATTTCTTCTTTAAGCAGTTTTGTAGAAAAAAAATCACATGTAAAATATTTATCAAGGACGCAAAATTATTTTGAGAGAGTCATCGAGTTTGGACTTATTCAATCTGGCAGTAAGCCTCATAACAACTTCTCAATTGGTATGTCCAACGAGATTATTAAAACAGTGCAAAAGCAATGACTGAGAAATAGTGTGACAACATTTTTCAGTGGTGGAGATTCCAACAATTTATCTTTGAAGTTCAGAATAGATTTCAAGTCTAATTCCCTCAATTACCAAGAAAAAAAAAGGGGGGGGGGTATCCATGCCCCCCTCCTAACTTATCGTGACATAAATAGAAGGATGAATTTCAAATTACCTCTACTCATGGCAGTTTTATCCTAGACAAAGTTCCTGCCACAAAACAGAGGGTGAAGGACTTCTAGAAGAGCTATAATTGCCATAATGTTGATTAAATGTACACTTAACACAGGGAAAAGCTTTTCTGTGGCATGGCAGAGCAGTCTTTGTAGAGCTATTAAAAAACCCTTCAAGTACAATCTTCTAAAAGTGGTACTTTGATGAGCAATACAACATACCTGAAGTTTCGTTGGTACGTAAAGTGGAGGTTGGAACTGAAAAGCAGTGAGAAATGTGGGTGATACTGCCTTATATACACTACGACATTACACATATATTTCTAGTTTTGAACTATACAAGAACATCAGGCTTATTTTAAAGTTACAACCCTTTTAAAGCCAAATATTATCCATTTCATTTGATCAGTTCTCATCTTCATTTACTAGGCTTGGCTCCAAGTGACATGTAGCTATTTTGCCAAATCATATATATATGTGTGTGTGCATATATATATATTATTTTTTTTTTTTAAAGGGATAAGTTTTGCCAACACTAAAGATAACAGAAGAAGGAAGAAGGTGGCATGGGACATAAAGTACTTCCTAAGCAGGAAGGACAAATGTGTTTTGAGAGGCAGAATACGGATTTGTATTTGTTGAATAAGGTTTGGAAATTTTATTATAATTTAAAATCATCAGTCATTACTTAACAGTTACAAATTTCATATCATGTGATGTGTGACATTGTGTACACACACACACACACACACACACACCTAGATGCTCCCAGAGAGCTCTTTTGGTTAAGAATAATGATATTACCAAAATGATAGACAAGATTTAAGTCATGATTCTGTGAAGCATTTGGAAAGTTTAGAAGAGAAAAGAGAATGGTATATTCAGAACGATGAAACTATGTCAGAGGTTCCCTAACCCCTCTTCCCTGCCCTTGAAGCCCACCCTAGATTCTCTAGATATAATACTGAAGGGGCAGTATCTAAACATTTTAAACCAGTGTCAGGCTTAGCTAGCCAGACAAACAAAAACCGTCTTCTGTTAGACCAGTTGTGTAGGAATAGTAGCTGCAAGCCAAACCACTAGTCTTTAAGCGCTGGTTTAGAGAGCAGAACATACTGTCAATTGACACTTGGCTTTCACAACAGTTTGTACACAGTCAGGTCACCTGACACCCCACCCCCAGCCTCATACACAGCTTAGTAAACTGTATTGCTCCCCAAAGAATAATTTATCTTTTCCTTTTCAGAGTGCTAGACTTCACTCCAAAATGAGGTAACTGAGAGTGGTCAACTGACTTCACATCAAAGCACTCTTTGAGAAAGAGAGTCAAGAATAGAGAATCTAGTCACAAAAGCAATTAGCTTACACCTTTTTCCACTTACCATTTGATTAAGTACCTGTCTACCTAGGGAACAAGATGTTTTGCACTGAGACTAACAATGCAAACTTAAAATTTAGCAGTATATTAAGTCTTTATTCTATTACATGATAACTAGTTTTTCATGATCTGTGTTTAGCAGTAGTCCTGTTTTCGAAGTAGAAATAAAAAGTGAATAGTAACATGTAGAGTTAAATCAAGGCTAGGGAGTCCTCGCAAATCTTCCGTCAGGAAGACCAACATGCCTAACCAAAAGATCACAAAGAGACATGATCCCAGACAGGTAAGTTAGGAGTTAGTGCACAAATGGTTTAGAAAGTCAGGTATTAACCCACTTAGTGAAAACTGCATAATGTACCTATTATATGTTATAAAATAAATGTTCAAGAAATCCCTAAGGATTTATCTCATATATCAGTCTTCATTAATGAAATGTGTCAGAAAATACTTGAGCATACACCTCCACTTTAGAGAAAGGATATTTATATATTTAATAGCATTCACTCTCACTGAAGTGAAGCCTTCTAAAAGCCAATGTCTTTATGCCCACACCTGCTTATAAAAGATACTTCATGTGAAAGAGCCAGGAGATCAATCACCAATGAAGTGTCCAATGATACCACTGTGTGCATAACATGTGGGAACTTGGTAATAAAAGACATGGTCCTAGGTCAGGTTGTAAAATAGCAAACAAAAATATAACTGAGAACTAAATTGAATGTTATAGATAAAGTGGTAAAAAAAAATATTAGAATTGAAAGAGGTCAGAGCTTAATAACAGTTATACATAAGAAGACCCTTGATACTGGCTATAGAGAATGATGAGGATTTGGAACGCATGAACAAAGGTAAAAATGGAGAAGTGTGTGTATAATATGTCTAGGAGAAGGTTATTTTTAAAAACCCTGCTTAGAATGGAAGGTGAGACAATGTTATTGTAGGCTTAGAAGTAAGGGGGAATTCAGACTTAGTGCAGTGAAAGTTGGGAGCTTCAGAAGGCTTCTGACAAAGAGGTAGACATGGTGAAGGTAGCATTCACCTGACTGTTCAGCCAGGATAAGATAAAGTGGGTTGAGAGGAAGGAGAACCTACAGCCAGAGCTGACAGCTCTAGAATCTTCTTATACTCGACCAAACAGGATAGCAAATATTAGGAAATTCCTGTTCACGTTTTCAGAAAAGGACAAGTGAGTCTAACAATAATTGGTGAAGAGAGAAGCAGAGAAAGCAAGCAGCCTATCAAATGAGTGATAATAACAATGAGATTATGAGATGCTAGAAAGAAATCTTAGCTCTGGCATCAAGCCTTTCAAACATAACATGGCAGAGACAAAGCTCTAGTTTTGTTCATCAAACTCAACTTGATGTTCATCCCTTCATATCTGGTTTTATGAGTCCCACATATGTGTCTTGGTCTCATATACAGTTTAAATTTCCATACCATATAAATTCTCAATATTATGGATTTTCATTCTATCTATGCCTGTTTTTATGCTTGATTCACTCTCAATCAGAAAAAATTTTTTACAAAAAGAAGGGAAATATATATGGCTAACTAATATAGAAAGGGATCAAACAATACTGTAAAATGGAAATGATCAACCTTTTTCAAAAAACAACAGAGAATTTCAGTCGACTGTTGTTCAAGTGTTGAGTCACTCTGAACTACACAGAGCCTTGACCAATATTTATGGCTACATGTTTTAGAAGCAATTTCCATTTTGATGGATTGCTTCAAAAGTCGTATTCTAAAGCAGTTAGGTAACATAAAAATATAAGATCAAGATTATGTCCATCAGATGAAAAATACAGCATTTATGCAGCATTATATAATCCATTCGCTGGTTTATGAGCCCAAAGGCCCCACGGGAGTGTCACAAACCCACATAATATGCTACAGGGTTATATTTTGCATTTGAGAATACCAATGAGAAGGAAATACTTTCTAAAACCACAAGTGTAACTAGAATACTTGTATTTGGTTCTATAAAATAAGTCCAAAATCACAAATCATTTCAATCTGGCAGCTTAAGGTGTCCTCAGTTTGGATGGCCCAGACATTAAAATACATGCACTTTTTCTCCAGTATGTTACTACCCCTCAATTGTTAAGATACATAGCACATAAATCAGATGGCCAAATTGGGCCTATGAAAGAACAGCTACCAATGATTCAATGTCAAGGAAGCCTACTGCAGTGCTCCCCAAGGATGAGGCCAGTATTTCTTAAACACTCCAGCTAACTGCCTTCAATAAAGAAAGAACACATGATACTTAATTTCAAAGATGACATCACATCGGGGATAGCTGGTGTGGCTGACTCAGGAATGGACATAATTGGAATTCAAAACAGAAGGTTATATCATGGACATAAATTTGAAAATAAAGGACTGAGATAAGATTATACATTTTCGAAAGGAAAAAATACAATGGAACAGCAATCTCTAGCAACAGAAACAAATGTATAACACAGCTGTAGAGCCTGAGAAGAACCAAAAACTAATCCTGATTTGGAATGGAACCATTTTTAAAAAGCGTATCCAATCTGGATAAATATATATAATATAATAAAGCAGTTATGTAATTCTTTGGTGTTTGGTATGATTATTAGTAATACCAGTTCTTTCTAGGGAAAAAATACAGAAAAAGGTGAAGTCTGGTTCAAGAGTCCTGAATATATAAAAGATCATTTTGTACGTATTTAGTTGCTTTACATTCTAAAGAAGGAAGAACAAAAAGAATATCGTTTGTGTTACAAAGATAGATTTATACCAAAAAATGTAATTTTACAAATTTTAAAGTTATTGAAATAGGTGACAAAAGTTAAAATACTTTTGAGTTCTTAATAGGCCTTACCCCAATCTATGATTTTTAAAACTGTGGACTCAGTCCAGACTAAGACTGAAGATTTCATTAGACAATATTAGGAATTGACTAACAACTCCCGACATTTTCCAACATGCTTCTGGGTGAATTATCAACCCAAACTGGCTTTCAGTCTTTTGCTTAGAGTCAGGACCACGGAACTCACAAATAAACTTTTTCTCAAAGAAGTGCACCATTGACCACTGACCACAGACCACAGAATTAGGAATACTTTGCACTTTGTTTTTAATATAACACTAAATTTATCTTTCAAATTGATGGGGTTTCTAGAGGTCACAAACTGACACTCCATGTACAAAATACAGACTCTACAGTGTCTGTAAAACCTAATAATTTTTAAAAATTGATGAAATCTACATAAAATGGAATATCTGGTATATCAAGGAAAAACAAAGAAGAGAAAGGAAAAAAAAAAAATCTGGCAACGCTGTACCTTTATTTTCCCAAGTTAGCAATCTGCCAGTGCTCAGTGGTGACAAAGAAGGAATGAGCTTGCTATCCTGTCCTTCATTCATTTCTAACCAATCTGGTCCTAGGAAGCATCTGAGTTTGCTGTCCCTGGTTTATAAGTGTGGACACTGTCTTACTTTGCTACATGATGTGACCTATTTTAAACAGTGACTTTAGTATGCCTAGAATATAGTACAGCACATTAGTTAATCCAGGAGTAACTTAACACCAGTAAGTCAGCGAGCGGCAGCCTTTAATGAGTGGTTATGCAGTTGTTCAATCTAGCCAGATTTCATTTGGTTACCAAAATACTTCATTTTACCTACACTAAATTAGGTTAGTGATAATCAACTCTTCTTTTCTTTTCAAGAACTGAGGAAAAAATTAACCCCTTTTGGGAAGAATTAGAAACAAACAAAAACAGAGTGGGAGTTGCAGAATAAGGAAAGAAGGAAATATGTACTACAACCAGGGCCAGAGGAATTTCCAATTACAATAAAGAACACAGTGTTCTGTACAAGGAAAAGACAAATCAAAGGCTTTTACATTTGTTTCCAAGGATTCTCTCCACAAAGTGAGTGAAGACCCAGAAGTGAGCTCTTGTTCAAAAACTTTAAACATTCACTCAAATTCATACTAAGCATTTGTTTTTGTTATACCTAGGGAAGACTATTCTAACATTACTGTCTTAACAAACAAGGCTATGTTTCACAAAAATAGAATGTTCTGTTTTGCATTATTACAGAAAATTATGAAAAATAAAATTTTGAATTAAAAAGATATAAATTGAATTTTTTTAGCACTTAGTTCTACCATGTTTAAAAAGAAGGATTTTATATTGTCAGTTACTTGTTCTAATAAAAAGATTATCACATGAGAATTGATTCAATAAGGAGCAAAGGCAGGCACAGGGCTGGTCTTTCTAGACACATCCAAGAGATTAATTAGAAGTACAAGTAGGAGATGTTGGTGCCTTTCATAAGGCAAAATTATTTATAGCTGTGCTCTTAAATGTGGTGTTAGAAACAAGCTCAACAATATATAGCAATATGATATCCAATGTATTTTCTTCTAAGGAGCTAGAAGCACCTCATATGCTTAAATATAATCTATGTTTACGCATGCCAAGGAGACTAATAACACCTCTTCAGTTAAATGAAACAGCCCAAACGCAAAGCAATGAACGAATTAGGAAACGAAGTTAAAAAAAAAAAAAAAAGCCAATCTACTATACATGTCTTTCTACTGAAGATTATCATTCCAAAAGGGGTTTGAAAGTCTATTCCTGAAAGGTAATAGAGGAGACAGACTTAAATTAATGTTGTGTCCTCTGACATCTAGTCTGTGGAAATAAAAGGAGAGACCATTAACTTTTAACAGTGGACACGTTAAGAAGAAAAGAAAAAAAAAAAAAGAAAAGAAAACAAATGAGCAAATTCTAAATAGCTATGTGGAGCAAGGTGACCCAGCCTAGTTTAACAGAGAACCAAAATGTAATCAAATGAAACCTATGACCTTTGTACCAAAGAGAGTGAGGGAGACAAGAAGACAAACACAATTTAAGAATCTGTGAAGAAAAAGTAAAAGAAGTCACATCTGTGTGCAACATCCCACTGAACGTCTACGCAATAGCCCTGTCCCTGAAAGAACTCCAGTTCTAAAAAGAGGCAGCCAAGCCCCTCAGTACTTCCTTTAACCGAAGCTTCAGCTTCTTCCATGATCCATTTTCACCTAAGGAAACCGAAGGCAACTCAAATCAACAGGGCAGAGTAAACCAGAGCTCTGCGAACTGGCCACAAACCAGCTGAAACCACGCCTCCAGTTTCCAAGTGAAAGCAAATCCCACCGACTTTGTCTCAGCTCTAAGCAGATTCCACAGCTGGCACAGTCCCTTTATCTAATCAGGAGTGTCAGTGTGTGACTGTGTGTGTGTGTGTCTGTCTGTCTATCTGTCTGTGTCTATATGTTCAGTGGAGTGAGGGTGGCCAAGGAGACCAGAAGAAAAGGAAGGGGTTGAATCCTGAGGAAGAATCACCAAGAGCAAGAAAAATGAAAACACGAAAAGGCAGGCCAGAGAGTGTGTCCCATTCTCTCTTTCTCCAGCGCCTAGCACTGTGCTGATTAGCACATAGTAGGTGCTCAGTAAAAAGACTGGTGAATGAATCAATAAAAAAGCCTATCTGTGGAAACTGCATGTGCCCTTTAGCAGGGAAGAGGTTTGCTTGCTTACGATGATCACAGTATAAAGCAACCAAAATCAGAGGGGTTATGTCAATAAAGAAACCCTACAGATATAACACATACATGTGAAATAACTGTTCAAGTTAAAAAAAAGAATTGAAAAAGAACACATCCATACTAGGAGATACTATTAAAAAGAAAACATTATTTTGTTTTATTTTATTGGGAGGCCCAATATTGCCAGTAAAGTACTTTTCTTTTTTAAACAGTATACTAAATATCATATTACAATGTATCTGAAGTGATAAGAAATAAAGATGTTAGATGATATTTTAACTACAATGAACTAAATACCATATAAGCAAACTAAGGCACATTACTCCATAATTACTTTCCTTAGCCGTTTTAGAACTTTTGAAATCATGCAGGTAACACAGCGCCTGTCTTCTTATAAGAGCCTTCCTTATAAGAGCTTTGTAAGCCAATACTGCTTTCTCTTCAGCTTATCCAAGGGAAGAGCTGGAGGGTCCAGCTCTCTGCCACCATCTCAAAGCAATGATGCCTAGACAGGGCTGCATGTTTTATTTCTGCCAATAATCTATATGCCCAGCGGTTTTTTCTTCTTTTCTTCTTCCTCTGATATTGGAAGGAAATACAGCATTTCCAAGCAAACATCCAAGCTCACAAGGGACAACGGCCATTAAGCCCATGTTAACTTGGGATAAAATTTTTTGTAAATTACTTGGGAGAGTAAATGCTTAGATAATGTTTCCCACAGGATGCTCCATGGAACGCTAGATTACATAGTTAAATCAGTTTGAGGATTGTTGTATATTATAACCCCCACTTTAAGATTCTTAATACACATTAGCATTCTAGAGGCTCTGAGAGGTCCTATTGTAAAGAAATCTGTTTAACTGCAACCCAGACTTTAATCTGACTGTGGAACCCTCTCTTTCGCAGGATGAGGCAGGTTGGGGGGTAGGGAATGCAGGTAACTGGTTTAGCCTCTCTAACATTTTGATAAAATGCAGAACCATAATTAGATGGGAACTTAGAAGCTTCACTTTAATCCCTCACTTTAGATTTGAAGAAATTAAGGTCCAGAAAAGTAAAACCATTTGGCCAAGATGACACAGCCCATTTCATAGGCTAGCCCTTTCTCTTGGGCACCAGACTGCATTTTTCTCACCTCCTTTGGGATCTCACGCCCTCACTTAGCCCTTTCTCTTTTGTGCTTTTCTCCCCCTCCCTTCTGACTTTCACCGCCAATTTTAACAATGACCCAGTGCCATCTTTCATCTCAAACTACCTCCTTAGCCGCTCTTTCTCTTTACTTGCAAATTCCTTAAAAAGGTGTCTATATTTAACATCTCAACTTCCTCAACTTTCATTCATCCCTTAATGATTAAAATCTGGTTTCATTCTCCCCTACTCTCCTAAAAATTGTCCCTACTACTTAACCTCACACCCCACAATGCTCCAGCCACAAGGAACTTTTTGTTTGCCATTGTCTCTTGAATACCTAATGCCTTCCTGCATCCCTAGCTTATGCAAAATATGCTTCTTTCTCCCCTCCAACTACCTTCTCTGAGTAGCAAAGCCCTCAGCATCTTACCCAGCTCAAAATTCACCGTTTCTGAGAAAGTCATCCTTGATTCCTCAGAGTCTGTCACACGTCCTTCAACGTACATGCAAAATATCTTATACACATGCATATTTTAACTCATGTGCCCATACGATTTGTTGCTCAACTAGGACACATTTGAGAATGATAGATTATTAGGAATTATAACAGGACAACGGGTATAAACTGTTGCCATCCCATGCAAACCAGGAGGGATGGTCGCCATAATGATGGCACTTACCAGCTCATATTGTAAGCTACTTGTTCACACATCTGCTCTATATCCAAGAGACTACAAGTTCTCAAGGACAGAAACCTTTTCCCACCCAGCATAATGCTTAGCACATTTAGATTCTTAATAACATGAATCACGTCAAAGGAAGATATCAAAAGAAGCAGTCTTCTAAAATGAAGACAGTTAATGATAATAGTAGTTTCCTTAGCAGGAACAATTTCTTAATAAGAACAGATGTTAAGTAGTATGCCACAATCTTATATTTCAACAAAATCTGCATGAAATTTGGTGAGGTATTTCTGAACCTCAGAGTATTTCCTGATTACCCCTTGAAACAGATGAGAAAACAAATAAATGGCTTATAACTTAGCTCCCTTTTTCTGTCTTTTTCCCCACCTGGCAATCTCTTACCGATCACTGAAGGTCCACCTTTAATGTCAATTTCTTGTTGAGATATTGCTCAAATTATCCAAGTAGTGAATTGCCTCCTCTTCATACTCCCAGAGCACTTGGTTGAGATTCAGTAATTTACTGAGTATCTGCCGTGTGCCAGACAGAGTGCCAGAAGTGTTTACATACACTGCGCCATTTAACTCATCGAATAACCCCATGAGAAACTGTTATTACTCTATTTTAGAGATAAAGAACTAGATACAGAAGATTAAGAAAATTCCGCAAGATGCAAGGTAAATCACGGCATCTGCAACCAACCTTAGGGCTTCTGCTTAAGCCCTATGATTCCCCAGTACAGCGCTAAGCATATTTTGTGTCATAATCATGTACTTGTCTGTTTCCCCCGCAAACCAGTCCAGGACCAACGAGCAGGGAAACTAGTTCCCAACGGCTTGCGGCACAAAACTGGGGACACAGCAGATACGCACAAATAGCTAGGAAGCGTGAGTACGTGGATAGAATCTATCTGACCACTGATATACTTTAAAAAGAGCATCATACAAGCCAGGGAATACTTAATTTTGTAACTGACAAGAAGGTAGCTTTTATTGTCGAATGAATTCCAGGCAAATCATATTGCAAGCGTTCGGATCCATTCAACTTAGAATCAGCAAAGGATGATTTATTTAAACATCTTAAGAATCTAAAACTGTGAGACTCAAATGTAAAACTATTTAAGATCTCATTGGTTTGTTTATTAATATCTAATGCCCATGTCGCTGGAGTCTATCCTCCCAAGTCCCTTTGTGTCACCCTATGAGATGTGCTTATTAAGTAATGAGCTAGATTTCACAAAGTACAGAGGAAAACCAGACCCATTACTTTACAATTCCAGCTTTCTAATTACCTTCACCCATCCTTTATCTAGGTCTTGTTCATGACAGATTGATTCCATCTCTGTTTATGCTTGTATCTCAAAAATATTAGGATTGCTAGTAATGGGCCAGCCTCCCCCGCCCTGACCACGGACGTAATTCTCATACACAAAGAACCTCCAGGCACTGGGTGGGCGTCCCACCCAGAGTCCAGCCACGGTGGTCCTCTCAGAGGGAAGTCAAGATGTCTGGATTCTAGCAGGAGGGAAAAAGATAGAAAATATTAAACAGAGAAGAAAGAGAGCATGCTGCCCTCTTAAAACACAAACACACAAACCTTCCTCTTGAGCACTCACCCCTCCTGCTCCCAATCACCTTCTAGTCTGGGCTGGCAGAGATAGGGGACAAGGGAAGGGTATGAAGAGGGCATCACCAGAACACAGGCTTTGAAATCTCCTGTAGCTGGGTGGTGAGGATGGTTGTACTGCACACGAGTCGTGGCATCTTGGTCAAGTTCCTTTCCCCAAGCCTTAGTGTTCCTACGTGCAAAATGGAGCTAACAACAATTGCTGAACCTCACAGAGTTGAGGTAATTTTATATAAACTAGCATAAGTAAAGCACTTAAAATTGTGTTGAGCAAATCATATATGCTTCGTAAGTATTATTATTATTGGTATTTTCCCCTACCTCTCCCCCACAATCTCTCTATCTCATTGTCACTCCATTTCCCTCCCACCTTCTTTAGAAGAGATAAAGAATAAGGGAGATGGATGGAAAAGGGCACTCCCTTCCTGCTCATTGTGTAAAGCCCTTTCGTATGCCTGAGAGAACATAAGCTTTGGAATGAGAAAGACATGCTTTTGAATCCTGCCTCACCCCTTACTAGCTGTGAAAGTGTAAGCAGCTTATTTAACCTCCTGGAGGCTCATTTTCAAGTTCTATAAAAGGGATCTGTTCATTCCCCCAACATATAGGGGTTTTGGTTAGGATTAATGTTATTCTTGCCCTCTCTCCGTCTTCCCTGGGAGGTCCCCTCACAGCTCATCCCGAACCTTTTCAATAAATTATTGAGAAAGAATGGGATTGCAAGAGGATGGCAAACTAGGGAACGAAGAAAGATAGAAGGCATGGACAGCCTGTGCTCATTACCTAGCCCTCCCTCCATCCCCGTTTTTCCACATCCCCCTTGCTGGCGCCACTCCCACTCCCCTGACTCCACTTTCAGAATCCCTGCCCCAGGATAGGGAGGCCTTGAAGCTGAGACAATGCAGGTCTTATTTCCAGCCCTCACCCCACCAAGGACAGAGCCAGTCAGAGTCTCCCCGCCTGTTACCCGAGCTACACAGTGGAAGGAGGCCACATTCCCTGCTTGCTAATTGCTAATTTGAAACTCTGAATACACATAATTTATGATAGATGGTAAAGTCTCTTCATACCGTAATACAGGTAAACAAACAAAACTCTTGTAGAACGGACAGGAACCCTGACCACAAAGAGAACCACTATTTCTGTGCGATCCTGCATTCTACCTTTCAATCACTTGCGAACAAATTTTGGAACGTGCCGAACGTTCACATAAGCCTGCCAGTACTGTGTAGTTAAAATAATGTTAGATATTTTAAGTTCCTGTCAGCGAGAAGGATGCTTTTGAAGAAGGAGCCTTGCACATAAAATTTTCTTGTTTTATCAGAGAAGAAGCAAAACACACTGAAGGAATTTTGGTTCGTTTTTGTCTCTGTAGTAGAGGCAGCCTGATGTTGACAAAGTAATGGAGAGTTTTTCTGGAGCCCTAGGGAGGAGAAAGCACTCCAGAGGTCAGGCCGTCAGTCCCCTGCCTCTAGCAGGAATGTACCTAAACTTGCCACAAAGAGCCCTTCAGGAATAAATGAGTTAAAGCACCATCTACAGAATTTAACAATAGTTATGCATTGGGAAATGGCTAAATGAAAGACCTTTGTGAACACAAAGTTTACAAAGCACAAATCAAGAAAGAAGGAAAAAGAAAAGTTAGTTGTTAGGACAGGACAAAGCAAATATGAAGAAATGTTTTTGTCAGGTATTTTCAGTTTTATAAAAGTAAAATGAACTTTTAAAAACCAAGATAGCTTTTTAAAACCATAAAAAACCCAAGATGCCATTTTATACAGATTTTTCTAAAAAAAAAATGACATGCCAACCATGTACACATTCAGAACCACACAGCTATCTAATTCACCTTTAGAAATATGTGATCTAAACCTCAAAAATTGTCAAGCAAACAAAATAATATACTTTTAAATTAGTGCTTTCTCAAATGTAGGGTATTCTGAGTGTATTGGAGTCATTATGTGTTCACACAAATGTAGTTTCTAATATTGTTTTACATATGGTTTACATTTAGAACACTTTTTAAAAAAAAAAAAAAAAAAGCAAAAACAATGAAGCAAAATTTCATTATTACTTTCTAACAGTACCTCTTCCTAAGAACAGGGATTTAAGAAAATCCTATTCATGGAGAAATTGAATTAAGATTCAATTAAAGTTTTTATATTAGTTTAAGGAAGGAACCTTAACAGAGTCTGTGGCATATTTCTGAATAGGACATCTTGTGCCAAATAGCTGTACATAAACATTTTTAGTAAATCAGATAATATTAGTACACTAGAGATACCTGATATTCAGGAGACTGTACGAAAAAATTTTTTTATAAAATGAATGAACCATTTGTAAAATAACCATGCTCTGTCATCCACTTAAAAGTTGGTTTAGGGACTTCCCTGGCAGTGCAGTGGCTAAGATTTTGCCCTCCAATGCAGTGGGTGCGGGTTCGATCCCTGGTCGGGGACCTAAGATCCCACATGCCTCGTGGCCAAAAAACTGAAACATAAAACAGAAGCAATATTGTAAGATATTCAATAAAGATTTTTTTTTTTTTAAAAGTTGGTTTATATATACTGAATTTTCAAGTGTGTAGGGTGAGTTCATCTACTCTTAGGAACATGCTATTTTTAGGTATTAGCCTTTGGCTGTACGAAATTAAAGGGGGAAAAAAGAGTGAAAATAGGAGTTGTAGAAAGAAAAAAAAAAAACAAGGCACTGGGTTCAATGTGGGTTATATATGGACTTTAAAACCAGATCATAGGGGTTTGAAACTGATTCTAAAACACAGGGGTGCCATCATTCCTTATATTCTCATTTTAAAAAAAGACATGCACCTAATAAGCTGCTGGTATTGTTTTTAATTGTAAATTGGGAGAATCCTTTTTGTTCTTTTCAAAGCAAAATATGCTGAGGAAATAACTGCACCAAATGGACATCAGAGAGGCAGACTTTCCTACCTGACAAAAAAGGGAGGCTGTTCGAGTCATTGTGAATACTGTTAAAGGTGCAGATTTGGAAGCATGTGAATAATGAAGTCTTGAGCAGTTTCACTTGAAGAAGAGAAAGGAGGAAGGGGACACTGGGGCAGAGCTCTGAAATATAGTTTAATAGGATAACAAGAAGCGGAGTTGGCGGCAGAGTGGCCACGGTGAGAACTCAGAGTCTGGAAAGCTCTAGTTTCAGAACACATCAGCCCGGATGAGAGAAGATGAAATCCAGAATTCAGAGACTGGGTTGCAGCAATGTCATAAATAGGCTATATTGTGGAAGTGGTGACTAGCAGATTTATAGAGAAGGCAGAAAGGGAAGAGGTCAGCCAAGGTTACAAGCAATGGAGGCAATTGGAAGAGGGAAACGGAACAGCGTGGTATGTGAAGACGGTCCATTTGAGGATAAGGAATGCTTCTGAGTCTGGGATGGCATTTTTCGAAAGCAGAGAAGTAGAGTATCTAAAACCGCTGATAGCTTTTCTGCAGATAGCTCTGTCTTCTCACAAAAGCATGGCCCAAAACCACATACAGTCATGGTCATCAATTAATATAGTCTCTAATACAGTACCCTGCACTCTCTAGGTGCTCAGTGTATGTGTATATGTATATGTGTGGGTATGTGTATACACAGTGTATGTGTATATGTATATGTGTGTGTATATGTATACCATATATAGCATAACTAATTCCTATATGTGAAACACTCACTAGATACACAACTCTTCAATGGGTGTTTTATTTAGACACTTTCTTAACACTTTCTTATAGTATAGTTACTAGAGGAATATATATATATATAGATAGATAGATAGATGTATATGCATCTAAGAAGAACTTTTTTTTTACATTTCTCATCTCTCCAATAAATTGCAAGCTTTGTGTGCATGTTTAAAAAAAATCTCTATTGAGTCAGTATCTCAGGGCTAAAGTCCTCATTCTGGCACTTAATTGTATGACCCAGAGCAAGTCCCCTAACCTTGGCTTTGTCTTTTGTAAAATGTGAATTATAGCATTTTCTCTGCCTACCTCTTAGAATTGTGAGGAACAAGAGAAGTAATGGACACAAAAATATTTTATAAATTGTAAGCAGCTATCCAAAGATGAGATGGTATTATTATCATCTTTAACGTATTTGTATACCCTACAGTTACTCAATAAATATGTGCTGATGCAAAGCATAATCCAAACACAAGAGAGCACACACACACACCGAGCGACTACCAAAGATGAATGCCTGGTCCAACTAGATGCTACAAGTGTGAAAATACTGACAAATCAGGAGCACTTGCTGATGATTCCCTGGAAACCAAAGTGCTACAAGAGAAGCCATTCTAGGTCCTAGAAGCTCTGGCCGGCAGGCTCCCACGGGGATCAAGAAGAGGCATGTGGGGAGCCCCTTTGGTGCTGTGACACTGAGGAAATGAAGACAGCCAGATGAAGGTCACCTCCTTTATGGATACTTTTCAGTTCCCACTAGATTCGCTCAACACAAACCAACATTTCCCTGCCTTAATTATTTTTACTAATGTGAACAGTTTTCGCCTACTCTGGTCTTTCCTGCCTGTGTGACTTCCTTAATATGAGTTACACGCAATTTAGTATTTAATCAGAGTTTAGCACCTTCAGGTGTAAGCTCAGTGTCTCAACAGGGGCATACAATTTTTAAATTGTTGGAACTGAGTCATTCAAATTTTGTAACCTCACCCCCAATCTGTGTAATATTTAACATTAGTGCCAGAAATACAGAGAGTAGTGCTTATTAACATTTCTAAAAATAGAACCAATCCTGTCCTCTCAGGCATGAATACCTATCAAAACAAATCTAACAAATCTGGTCAAAATGAAGACTTCAAATACCCATTCTCAGGTATCACATATGGAATTAGAAGAGGCAGGTCTACTGTGAAGCTTAATGAAGCTAAAGTTTAAGGGATCCTCATTAGCACTGGCCCCTTCCAACACCTGTACCTAGTTTTATATTTTTAGTTTGTACTATTATTCTCAAAACAGGGCCCCATGTGTGTAAGCTTCAGGACCTACTAAACCAGGATATACCCCTGATAATCAATATACAAAGAGCTACAGATCACACAACATTCTGTTCAGACATACTCTTCAGTGTCACCTTCACATACCAGAGGTAAGTTTCCAAAGAACCACATAACCATTATCAGGGTCACATTTTAATCACCACCTTTTATAACATTGTGACTCTACTGTCTTCTCCTTCTAGGCCCTTGCATGTGATGCTACCATTCCTAATGTTTCCATTTTTCAAAAAAAGTTTGTTGTCATAGCTCCAAATCAAAGGCTACCCTGAAAGAAAAAAAGAAAAAAAAAAAGAAAAAAGGCCCCTATAATGTACTTGTCAGCAACAAAGCAATTATGAACATCATATGATTAAAAAGAAAAAAACAAAGAAGTCATTTAAATAATGAACTCTAATTTGACTATTTAGCAATTTACTATTTAGCAATTTGCTATTTTTATTACATTTTAAATCAATCCATCTAACACAGAAATTCTCTCTACCCTCACATAGTACTATTTCACTGCTGTAAACTGATATTTCATGGCAAGACAATATCTTTCTATAATAAAATGGTAATAAAAGAAGTACCAATTATCCCAGTATTTTCTCAAAATAGGTAGACTTTCTTTCATGCCTTAATTTTATGTTTTCCTTTGCCCCCTACTAAAAGCTCGGCATAATTATCCCTGAACAGGTTGAGCAAGGTCTCCGCAAAATCTGCTCAGGGTGATAATTTAGGTTTTTTTTTTTGGTATTTGCAGAATTTAGCTGAGACTGTTACAAGAGGTTTATCAAAATAAATGCTTGATTGTCTTTTGCAGTTTTTCGTAATTGAAAAAATAAAGAAAAAAGAGTTTACTAATAAATGGAGGGAGAGAGAGGTTAAATACTTCAATTACTAACTTGCAAAAAGATTTCCATTTGAATATGGAAACAATGTAAAGGGGTCCCTAATTTTTATGGGACTGGAATCACTCCAGAGGATTTAATGATACTGCTGGGCAACTGAAACTGTGCAAGGGAATAATGTGATTTCTAAGCGTACTTCCTTAAAATTTAATAGTGCCAGGGAATATTTAAAATGGGTAATTTTAAAAGGAAAGTTGAATATGCAAATTTGTGTGTGGGGAGACTTTAAGGAAACAGTGATTTTTGTTATGGTATGTTCTTCACTTTCGATCTTAAAATGAAAACCAGTTACTTTTGAGTCAACAGACATGTGATGGAGAGAGTTATAGAAGGATTTTCCCATCAAGGATTGTTAGATATTAACTGAAGAGCTGAGGTAAATATGTCTTCCCCATTTAAAGCATACTTGACATTTCTGATCTTTGAACTCTGATTTTCACTATTTGTAGGGATCCTTAGTATAAGGTCTTAAGAACTAAAGGTCTTCTTGAGCTCAAATGACCCTCATTGCTTCCTGACCCTAGTCATATTTGGGCCCTGTATTGTGGAAAAACCATATTAACTAGATTTCAGAGATTCAGCCACTTCAGCTATACATTGTACCCCCAAACTGGAGATTTCATAAACAAAGGAATCTCCATCCTTCTAAATATCAGTTAATTCCACCTAATCAGATCTATTATCAGCTTTAATCCTAACACATAGATTACCAGCCTTACAAAGCAGCCATCACTAATTAGCCCTCCTTCCTAATACCACTAGCCCAGAAAAGCCTACCCACATTACTATATTAAAAGAGTCTATTCTGAATTGCTGTTTTGTTTGGAAAGGAAGGGAAAAAAAAAAAAAAAAAAAAAATCTGTGTTCCTTTCCAGCTGGCAGTTTTCCTAAATTAGATTAACTTTTAATTTAAATTAAAAATTTTAAAAGCCTTACACAAAGAGACAGTAATTGCCCATTTGAAACATCCAAAAAAAGGTGATTGAAGGGTACAGTAATATGCTTACATGAATAATAAATAATACTTAGCATTTAGATAGAGTTTTCCCCTCATCAAATCACTTCTTTATAAGCATTAATTAATTCACACATTATCCTAGCAAGAAAAGTAAAAATAAACGATAAAATGTTTCTCTACTTCAAAGTTGGGTAAACTGAGGCACAAAAGAGGCAATTCTGTCATGATGATGACACCAGTGCTTCAGAATGGGGACTGTATTGTCCGGCATTTCCTTGTGGGGTCTGTATGTGCCATTAAGCTAAATCTGAAATTAATTTCTGCCACAGGCACTGTGTGGGCTTTAATGACGTTGCAAAGGGCAATTATGATTCCCATCTCTGCCAATGGCTATGAGGAGTTGGACAAAATCTTTTGCCTTATAATCTATGAAGTGGAAAAAATATTCACATACTATATATACATACACACACTCACACACACACATATAGGATGCCTAGTAAACGCTCAACAAATGGCAGTCATTATTCACCATTAGGAGGAATTCATAAGACAACTGCTAACAGTAAGCTAATGGAATATTTCAAGTACTCTGACAGGAAATGGAGCCATAACCCTAACTAGGTGTTCAAATGGAATAAAATATGCCAAAGCCCTTGGAAAAATATTAATGGCACAACTTCCAGGGTAATGCTTAATAGTTCACATTATATGCAATTAATGTACTCCCAGTGAGTACATGTTCATCTCAAATTACTGGTTTCTACCCTTTTTAACATTAAAAAAAAAAACCTCATAGATTCAAGATATTGATTTTACCTTTTAGCATCCATTGATGGAGAAAATAATGACTAAGAACTACAGTGAATTCTGTGACACCGTTGTGACACTTCTAAATAGATGTATGTTTTTATTCTAATCACAAGATACACCACATACATCAAAAAAAAAAAACCTATAGAACATACGTGTGACAATCGTATGTTTGGTGCACATGTGAATTTGAGAAACTTTTGCAGTAAGTTCAAGATTCCTCAGAGGTCTGCAGCCCTCAGTGTGGGAACCACTCTCCCAGAGGCTAAGAAATAACATGCTGTTCAACACTCTGTTGCACAGCTGATATCCACCAGGAAAAATTGAGCAGTACAATCGGCTTCCACGTTCCTAAAAATTTTCAAATGGAACTTCATAAAATGAAACTTAGGTCCTCATAGTGTTTTTGAGCTGGAAGAGCATTTAGAAATCTTTCGATGCAAGTTATCCATTTTAAAAAGAATAACACTGAGATCCAGAGAAGCAGTGTTTTCACCTCCCGAACTACCAGGTAATGGGAGAACTCAATTCTTAAAGTTTTAATTACAGCCCACTGTGTGTATATGTGTATGTGTATAAATATATAAGCTGACAATATGTGGTACTTCTAAACAAAAAAAAAGCACTGTATAATAAACTCTTTTGATTTTTTTGGGTTTTGTTATTATTTTTTTTTTGGTCAATCCTAACAGATATGCAAGATTGCGTCCCACAACTCTCAAGCAGCACTCAAAATCTTTTATTGTAATGGTTCCTTTTTCTCTTCTTTATCTCCTCAACCTTTTTTCCATTAATACAGTGACAAAATAGGGGTGCTACGTACATGTTTTTAACATAACTGGTTTAACATAAAATCCAGTTAAGATATGCCAACCACTACAGAGAAAATAAAAACTTTAAATCTATTTTCATCACACTTATAAATGTGTGCATTTTTAAGCTGCCAGAATTTTAAATATATTTTCATTTCTCCTCATCTGGAGAGTTTACATGCTTGCAGGAAAACCTTGTTGAAACCTTATTTTGGTCTTCATGGAACATAATCTCAACATCTCGGACAGCCTAAAGCATGCTGAATTACATTTGCAGCTTCCTCTGGGGCTCTGTGAAGCTCTATTAGTATTACATATTATACATAAGTTACTTTTAATGCTCTTCCAAGGCTTGTTAAATGCTACACAAACTTTACACTTCATGGCTCTAATGTTTAACTTATCTATCAGTAAATTTGAACCCATAATTCATTTAATTGTCCAGGTTGGTGATGTCTACCCATTATTATTTCCAAACGAGTTCTTTTTTAAAGAACTAGATTTTGTTTAATAGCAGTTATGGATCATGTACATGAAAAGAAATTCCTTGAACCTTTGCCCCAAACATTCAACAAGGTAAAACCAAAGATGTAAAAGGTGGTGGCTTAATTATTTAAACTGTGACATTATGAATAGGCACAAACAATCTATTCAAAGATTGTGCATTAAATGTGACTGTTGCACTTACTGGGAAATTTAAGTACCATCTAGTAAAACAAACCTAAACAGGATGATTCTAACAGGTGAAAAATGTTTGTATTTATTTCAGGTTTAGACTATGCTAATTTTTCTTTTTGTAAGGCGAACCTAAAATACACTATTTAAAAATTCACAATACTACTCTCTGCATATCTTCCCAACAAACTGCATTTAGATTGCGTATATTTTTGATTTGATAGAATTCTGTCCTGAGCTACATGCAACCTAAAAATTATGGCCTTTGAAGAAGAGCAATGTTGAAATATTAGTTACTGTGCATCACTGAGGAAATCTTTGTGGCTGAAAATCTCACAAAATTTTATTTTCAAACAGGTTTTTATTAAGTTTTTTTTCTAGAACACTAATCTCATTTTAAACTATATATATATATATATATATATATATACTACATATAGTATATATATATATATATATATATATACAGCAAATAAGCCCAAAGGTATAAACAAACTAATGAAAACTTTCATATTCCTGAATGTCACAGCAATGGTAGCCTCACATCAGTTGCATTTGGAAGGAGAAATCTTAATGTTTCTTTCTTGTCTTCATTGCCTAATATCAACTCAACTATGCAATTATTATACAATTATTCTTAATTTCTATTTAGGAATTAAATTTCAATCATTTTTATTTCAGGTCATTAAGAATATTATGAAAACAACCAGGCTTACCATGGTTATCTGTCAGAAGTACTCTCTTCAACAATTTATGCCTCATTTTATTTTAGTGGGGAAACTGTCTGATACCAGGTTATTTCAAAAAATAGAGAAACAAAACAAAAACAAAGAAGATTAAAAACCCAGACAAGATAGAATCCAGAATTTTAGTGTTTTTAGTAGATTAAAAAAATCTTTGTGGAATTATTCAGCCACAACTAAGTACATGTCAAACAATATTTGGAAAATAACAGTAATATTTGGATATCACTGTAAATTTCATAAAAATGAGATTTCCAAGAATACTGCTCTTTTAACTTAATTTTCAGGCAATTTAAGAGTGACCTACTTATGGCAGAAGCTTTCTTAAGGAGATAAAAGAGCCCAACTATTTGTGAAAAGAGGTGAGCAGTGAACATTTTTTTCTCTTTCCATGTAAATATTATAGGGAAGTAAAGTATATGTTTATGGTTAAGAAAATTAGATATTCAACAGAGTTATATCTAGTCTTGATATAATCATAAATTTGAGTACTCCCCAATACACTGTTGTCATTTATTTAAAAGAAAATTATATTTGATTCTTTTAATAATTATTTTAGGAAAAAAAGGCCACATTTTGATATTGAATCGTATTTTTTTTGTATATTATAACAGCACAGATTTCTGAGCATTTAAAAAGAGCTTCTGTGAAGAGATGACGTAGTCATTTAGAATTCTTGAAAAGAAAATTAATATGATGTCATCAGAATAATTGAACCTTGAGTACCTTACCCTGTTATTTTGATAGATGAGTTAGAAAATTAGAGGGGGGGGAAAAACACCAAAGAAAACACACTTATCATATAGACACCCACACACTACCCTGTGCTCACCATTCCTACTACAAATAAGAATGATGTCTGTGATAGCAGACCCTAACCAGTGCCTTAATTAACTGGTATTAAGTGGTAATTAAGACGATGCCAGTTAAGTTTTAATTTTAAAAAATTGAGTACAAACTCAGTTATTCAATAAAGAGTTGTAGGCATTTGGTGTGTTTCTAGGTGCAGAATATAGCAATTTACTATTGACAAGCACTAACGGACGAGGTCATTTCACAAGTATAGTGTGGACAAAGGTGAACCGGGCAACTGATGAAATCTGTGGCCAAGGCGAAATAGCAATCTCTGAGCCAAATGGTAATAAAGTTACTGAAATGAAGCAATGTAGTTTCTAAACAGAACTGTCATAAAGGAGGAGATGGGCTTCAAACTGGCATGTCACGAGTAATTAAAATATTATTTCTCTTTTTTAAAAAGTTCCAAATGGCTTTAATAGTCTTATCGATTTTTTATTCAAACAGCTAAAAGTGAGGTTAGGAGGACGCTGCCTGACTGTAGCGAAGAGTGGGCAGTGTCGAGGTTTGGAGGGATGGAGGGCGAGTTCTGCAAGGGCAGAAAAAGGAAAAGAAAGTAGATGTATTAACACACTGGAGACAATGAATGCTTCCACAAACAGAAGACTACATTGCCCCAAAGGAAAAAAGCTAAAGGGATTCAGAAGTTACCTATGATATGAACACTTAAAAAGCAATGGCTGCATATTGACTATATTTATTGTTCACAGGGATATACAAAGTGTCTATGAGACAAGATGACAAATGTAAAGTTCTCAAAATAGATTTCTCCTGAAGATTCCAAGATATTCGCTATACAAGTCTCTCCAGTTGATCCTCGAGTTGAAATGACTGGCTTGTCTGGTCAAATACCTGGTCAATTGATTCAGGACAGGTGTGACTGATACTGTTAAGTGCCAGCATAAATAAAGCTTTAAGAAAATGCATTTGTTTTGTGTGCCTAGCTTTCCCCCGCTAGGAGAGACTGAGCTCCTTGCTAATAAGAGATAAAACCTGTTACAGCCACTTTTGGTATCATTTTTGCTATTCTCATCTTGAAAATAAAGCAGATCAGATATTTTTGTATGTATGAATGATTTCCATGACACATTATGGAATCAGAAACCTTACAGCTAGAAATAATCAAAAGATCATCGGACCCAGGCTCCTACCTTACCTTAAATATGAGTGAGATGGCTCTAAACAGTAGTGAAAAACACGTTTGAGAAAAAGGACTGTGAAAATGGAGATGGCTGTATACGTATGCTTGAGTGTAAATCTTCATACAATCCGGGTGCCATACTGAGGCCTCGGCTTCCTCATACAGCCAAATTTCCATTGGCACCACATAACTTGGCCCTTGGCAAATACAGAGAAGGAACACATCCACCTTGCAGTAAAGTGAGCTGTGCAGCCCAAATCCAAATCCAGACAATCCTTAGCAACAACGCACTTCTCTTTGCAATGAAAACATTCCTAAAAAGTGGTATTTAGCCATAAACAGCCTCCCATACCAGTTCTTTATGTAATCCACTTTGCAACTAGCTAATTACATGTGATCACCTTTCACTTAATTGAAACTACACTCACATTATTCAATAATTAAATGGTTTGTCTAAGGAGAAATATAAAACACAGAACAGTTCATTTGGAAAGGATACAAACAAATCACCAGGCACCTAGGACCCAAGTCAGAGAGTCAAGAGGACCTTAGTTTTAATAGGAGAAAGGCCAGAGGTTTGGAAATTATTACTATTATTTTTATTCCCTCCAAAGCTTGATCCCATGTTACAAATTACAGCATTCCCCACTGAGTTGTTGAGCCCAAGAAGCGATTTGCTATGTGATCAAGGATCTATCTGCACAGGACTTTACAGACCTCAGATTCCACTACCCGAGAAGCCCCCTCTTGCCAGTATGTGCCCAGCCCCAATAAAGCAAAATAAACGTAGAACACATGCTCCCGGAATCAAAGTTGTCTTTCTTCTCATATCTATGAGCAAAAAACAGAATGGTGTTTTAAAATGGTCAGGCCAATCAATGTTTTTTTCTCTCACTCTTGGAAGCTCCAGGAGGAAAAGAAAAAAAAAAAAGAAATACACTAGCCAGATGTAAACTGTTATTTATATTTATTTTCTCACTGCTTTACAAATGTTACCATATGCTGTCATATGACAGCCCATAAGGAAAATAACAATACAAATATTAACCGAATAAGGAATGTTCGATTAAAACTAATACGCAATTGACTGCAACTGTTTCTGTACTATGAAGCAAATAATAAGTATTTGTAAAATCTTCCCTAAAGTTGTGTGCCTGCTACACAAATTTTTAAAATTCTGTGCCAATGTAGTGAGATCAGTTAATGTTACAGTAGTAATCATTAGAGTTCTGACAAATAAAATACCCTCCTGATGCAGAAAGCAATTGTGTCAATGAGCAATCTCCATTTCTTAAGAATGAGAGTCACCCATACAATTCTCCACAACTGAGAAATTCCAGCTTGGAGGTCTATGGTCCTTAGAAAGAAATATAAAGTAAGATTTAGCAAGGATACAAGCTACCCATAGTGAAAAATACGAAGATTAAGCAACCTCTGGACTGTCCTTGGTTTATTTTGCTTTTTATTTTGGTAAGGCTAAATGACCTTCCTCTACAGGAAATAAATCTGTATGGAGCTGAAAATCATAGGCAATTAATGCACTGACCAACAAGAGAGACCTCTCAAATTACGGTTTTAGATGTACCAAATGCAGGTGGAAATGTGTTTGTGAAAAGCAAGGTAAAGCAAAACCCAGGCAGACTTGCACTACTGCTGTAGAACAGAACTGAGTTTAGTTCTGTGCAAGATCTCATGCTGCCTGTCTGTGACATAATAGTGTCAGCTAAATGAAAGGTTTTATTTAGCGCCAATTTTAACAAAACCCAATGTTTAACTTATGACACAACAGGGATTTGGAGGTCTTCCTCATCACCTTAAAAGGAAGTAAACCAGAATCCAGCATGAGATGAAGGTGCCATTTCATCTTGTACGGTTCCCACCCTCACCCCAGGTAATAACTTATTTACTGGTAAAATAAAGACCTATAGCGTTAGCTAAAGAGACACAATTACAAGCTTACAAGGAGTCAGTGTTCACCTGTACACCATGGTTTGTCTGACTACAAAGAACCATCCGTTTCAAATCTTTTCATTTCATACAAACTCTTTATTGCTTCACTAAAACTAAAATCTACGCACTTGCGCGTGTGCATGTGCGCACACACACACACAACGTGAGGAAAAAAGAGCATTCCGTTTTAACCACAGAGCAGCAGTAAAATCAAATATCCTTTCTATACCAAAGTCATCGCCTGGATTAGAAGATACTTGCCGATTCTCAAAGCAAGTCCAGTTACCATAACAAATGTACATTTTACCAGCCTTGGAATTCTAATTGTGTTTAATACAGTTTCATGTTGCATCAAAGTACAAAATCAATACCGTTTGTCCAGCTCACAGGAAAAATGGAATCTATAAACGCCTCTTACTGAGTAATTAAACACCTATTATTGTCATGGGTAGTGAAACAATGAATATGATAAGATAAATTTTTGCAAGAAAATACTGCAGTGATTAATACCTCCCTGCGTATTAAATAAAAATGACTGCCTTTTGTGCAGAACTGCTGGCAGAAGAACGGGGACGTGAGAAGTAGTTGCCAGTGCCACAATAACAGGCTAACCTTGAACTGAACTCCTTTCCTCAAGAAATTAAATGCTGTAGCAGGACTTTAAATCCCCCCACTTAGAGCTCATTTGTGCGCCATGTAACCTGCAGTTCCTGAAAAGAACTCATTATCTTCAAAAGGAGAATCCCTTTATAATTTCTTTATGAATGTGTATATTGTTTCTACAAAAAAAGTATTTCAGGGTCCAAAAAGGATAAGAATATTAACAGTGTAAGCAAGGCAGAGACTTGCACCAATCAGATACCATTTCTACTTCCAGGAATTCAAGTGCAGAATGCAATCTGTTTTGGAAAACTGAACATTAGACTGAGAATGAGGTTAGAGGAAATGCATATTTAGAAAAAGAGATTAATCTGTTAGACTGATGCTAACGGTCCTGCTTATTCTGTTGCTAGAGTTCCTGTATTTTTCTGGGTCTCTCTGTCTGTCTGTCTCTGTGGCATAGGTATGATACCCCTCATTCTACGCACACCCCCCATACACACACACACACACACACACACACACACACACACACTCCCCACCCACCTCATGGTTCCTCCATCATCCCTTTGCCTTTTTTTTAACTTAAGAATGATGTACCAGGAACAACTACAAAGTACAAAAGATGAATCTATGGATGTGACACTTGTAAAGGGTAACCCTATTTCACAAGTGAGATGGGACAAAAAAGAAAGAAAAAAGGCCACTGAAGCAATAACTGCTCACTGAATTACCATTAAATTCTAAGATTTACAATCCAACGTACAGTAAGTGCATATCTAATGGAGTTTGTCCTCTAAAAGAATATAAAGTGAATCTTTGCAGCATAAGATGTGTGTAGATGATGTATGTTTCTTTTAATCCAGTTTTTTAATTAAAGACAAAAAAGAGTTCAAAACACACAAAAAAAGAACACGTTGATGCAACACCAGCAAAACCCCGAGGCAAACTTAGAAGCTTACCTAATTTTAAATGCACTTTATAGTAACTATTCTCATTTTCTATCAAACTGAATTCATTCCTCCAAAGACAAAAGTAAGACATATAATCAAATAAGTAGAGCAAAACAGAAGTCATGATATCTTTCACACAGCATTAGTACATGAACAGTTAACCTTTTTGAATCGTGTGTTAAATTTAAAAAAAAATCCTGAATCCAAATGATTGGTTATAAATTGCTACATTTTTTGCTGAAGGAAAAAAATAAGACAGAGAGTTTGTTAGTAGTATTGAGTCATTTAATAAAGGCAAATAAGTTCGTATGTTGACAACATGGAGAGAATTCAAATATGATACTAATGTAATCCAATATCAACAATATTATGCCTATGTTCATTTTTATTAACACAAACAACCCCCAGAAAGGAATTTACTATTTTGGAGCAATATCACTTAAAATACTCTAATTAATTCTTTAATAACCATTAAAAGCAAATTCTAATCATCATTCTCTATGCTGCTTTCTAAAGGAAACATTCATGAAATAACTCCCATTTTCCACCTCACGACAAACTCTTAATAAAACCTATCATATCATGGATAATATTTTAGCAAAAGCTTTCTGGAAGAGGAAAATTGATATAAGGTAGCTTAAGTAATGTTATTAGACGATTTATTTTATTTAGATAAATAGGTCTTTTTTAAGCAGTATCTCAGAAGTCGCTGTCCTTGAATTAAGTAATATATAAAACTATTACGCCGATTTTGCAAACCTATGCTTTGCTCTTCTCACCTCTCCCCCACATGATCTGAATCTTATTTTAAAGGATTAACAAGTAACACATATGATCGGCAATGATATCCTTGTTCTTTTAAACCTTAGTGAATCAAGTTCGCTAAAGGTGAAATAGTGGAATTATCAGTACAAGTGGCTGTGTCATCAGAGCCTTCAGAAAGGTGCTGTATAGAAACGCCTAAATAAACAGCAGCATAAAGGATTTTATAGATGAGATATATACATACAGATCTCTCTTTCATACACACACACACAAACACACACACACACACACACACAGAGCCTGCCTCTGGTTATTAAAAATATAAAACAGATTCACTACTGTATATAAACCAAAAGGTATTTGTAATCCCCCCCTCACATTAATTTGAACTTCAATGCTAGTTTAAATGATGCACCGTTTTCTGCCCCCTTTTGCCAAGATATGTGAAAGATCATCTTAAAAATCAGTTGGTTAAAGCCCCTCTCTATGCTACAGTGAGCCGGAGAATTTCCAGCATCTGATGAAGACCAGTGGACCACCTGATACTTTTTCAGCAGGGTGATAAAATTAAAGGATGGCTTTGATTTGCTTGAAGGATTACTTCCCTTACTTAATTGTTTAAAGTGCATGGTATTAACACAAAGAGGGGGGAAAGAAGAAAATTAAGGTGACTGTAGAGCCCAAGCTAATTGCAAGCTGATTAGATTGTGCCAAGCAAGAGCTCTCCCTCCGTTACATACCATCACCAGCTCTGGTCTTTTCCACCCTGCTGCTGCAGCAAACAAGCTGATTTGCTAACAAAGTGGTCAGCTCGGGCACTCGCACAGCAGCTCACGGGGTCCACAGACGGCTGCTCTCCATGCAGAGAATCTCGAGCTCCATTTTCCAATCTGATTACACGGCTCCTTGTTCCAGCAGCCTTAAACCTTCATGGCAGTTTACCAACATTTTCATCACTTTTTTCTTTTACAAAGCAAAAGAACTGATAAGCTCTCAGGTACCCAGGATCTCATAGTCAATGGCTGGCCAGCAGCCAGCATTCCCTCACCACACAACTGCTTCGGGCCACATTGCATAAAGCAGACAGGATTTACCAAACAGCGCAGAACTATTTAAATTTTGCCATGTGTACAAGGAAGCAACATGTTTCTCTCCTTACAGACGTCGACTGTTGTGTCTAATCGCATCTAGGAAATACAGAGACCTAATAAGTGCCCTGCCTGCCCCCTCCTCCATAAAAAAGAGGCACTGCAAAAGCAAACCAAAGAACATATGCCCATGAATTCACTATTCCCCTAACTGATGTGCTTGGGGACTCTGCCTGGTAAATGCAAAGCACTAATAACTGTTTTTAAAAGTCCCGGTCTGATTACCTGGACCAATTACCTCATTGACCGTGAAAATGATCCTAGTGACTTTTCATTAAAATCTAAAATTTTGTGGACTACACAAAACACCTGATTAGCATCTTAAAACTTTGGCAACCCCCTAGAACTTTAAAAAAGACACACCAAAAGATGGAGAAATGAAGCACAAAATCTGTCATCTGAAGCCACCTCATGAGAATTCATCTTACTCCCTTGAATTCCCAGAAATCACATCATGCAGTTCGCAGGAGTATCTATGTAATACATTCACGTTCAGAAGTTTAAAACAATGACTGATCTAACATTTCAAGTAGAAAACCTATGTGTAGACTCTTCCTCCTATGTAATATTTTTTAAATTCATTTTTACCTATAGCCCATAGGCCTAAAATGTAAAATAAACATGGGCCTAAAATGTGAGCTTTACAGTGAGATAATGTAAATGTTCACTTACTGTCTGCTTCCGTTCAACCAAAAAATAAACAAAAAACAATAACAGAGCCGCCTTCGGCCACGGTCAATAACTTTCTAACAAAGATGAGGAAAAGAAAAATGGCTTTTAATGGCTGCGGCTCTTCCTGGTTCGTTTTTGCATAATATTGATCAATAGTAAAGGGTTTGGAAGGGGAGGGGAGGGGGTGGAGAGGAGTCTACAGTTATGGGAAAAATGTCCAACTCAGCTCGCACATGCCTCAGTATGCCAGCTCGCCAGTGCGCTGACCCTCTCTGTATCTTGGAGTCATTAGCTGGAGTCCCAGCCCTGCCTCCAGGACGGGGTGGGGGGGGCGGGGTTTGAACTCACACACCGAAGTGGGGAGATTGGGGATTCTGAGCGTGCCAGACAGAAGGGTCATTCCTCTTCACTGATGAGGAGGACGCTTGTCCCCCGGGGAGGGGAAAACTGGATGAGTGACTGTCGCAAGATTCAGGGAATGGGCCTGCTGCTGACTCAGGAATGGACTCTGACGGCCACCCTGCTTCAGTCCAGCCGCTCCGAGTGGGAGCGATTTTAGGGCAGCAGCATTGACAGGTACATGCAAAAGTTACGGGAGAATGGAAAAGAGAGGAAAGAGGGAAGGAAGGAGCAAATGCAACAGCAACTCCTTTTTGAGACATATGCACACAAGAAATAAACATTTTTCCTTAATGCAAAGTCGCCATTGCCCAACAGATAAAAGACGTGTTTGTGGATGGGCATATTTAGAACACCCACGGCATTTCTGAGTGGATTTTAAAAGAGGACGTGCATTTTAAAAACTGATCGACTAGGCCGACGTGTACACGTGCACATCCACAATACTGTAAAACTCTATAAACTCACAGAAATTATACACACCCACCCATATATATATTTGCATGTGGGTGGTATTCTGCATAAATGACTGTCAACTTAAAATGCCATTCTCTAATTTATATGCAAATTCTACCTCTGGTAAAATAAAAACATATTTTAAGCAGCTTATAGTGCCAACACATTAGTCCCATGAATGATTCCTAGTAAACTATTTATGCCAACTGTGGTGGGTTTTTTTTTTTTATTTATTGGATGGTGAACCACTTAAACTACAGTTGTCTGTATGAATCAGTAATTTTCATGTTTCTAATTAAAATGTAAACAGCGTAATGAAGACATCAAGTTTTTAGGCAAATGTCTCTTCCAGTGCCACTTGGGGTATGATAATTACTGGAGCAGATCTATGGATGCTTCTGAATCCCCTACAAGTCCAGATTAAAAGCATTACTGCTAAACCTGGCTTTTTACACGAGGGAATTGTGTACTCTAACCCATTCCCAGTTTGCTTACAGATGCACAATGGCACCACCTTTAAAACCTGGTCATTAAAAAAAATCAAAATGGAAAATAACAAACAAAGTAATTTATATTTAAAATGTTGATTATAAAACATTAACTGGCAATCAAAATGCTGGAACCAGATCTACTCTGATTTGATTCCCTGCCATTAGCTTCTTGAAAAAAAGAAAAGAAAAGAAAAAGAAAGAAAGAACAGAAAAACAGCAACCGAACAGTGTCTACCCTAAATTTCTAGAGCCCAGGTCTGGGTTGAGGGGTGAAGCAATAAACCGATTCCAGATTCAAAGATAACATTAACTTCCAAGATTTATTTTGTTTAAATGAACAGTTTAAATGAAGTAAGTTCACAAAACACAAAATAGTAAAATTTTAAAATAATATATAATCCATGGAGTAAAAATGTGTCATTTTCCCTTCTCATATTCAAGAATGTAAAAGTGCCTTTGATATGAAGCTGTAATCTGTTTTCATTTTTATTTCAGCATCTATTTCTCTCAAATTCGTCAAAATTCATCCTAAAGCAAATGACCTCTTACACATGCTGAAGAAATACATCACCTCTTCTGCCTACAACTGTTAATTGAACTTCTCTCTGAAGCTTATTTTTCCAAGTTAACCAGTGTGCTTGCTTTACATATTTACTACCTAGCACCTGAACAGTTCCTTTCTAAAAAAAAAAATATATATATATATATATATAATTCTGTACCACCCCTCCCTCCATACACCCCTTAGAACTATTGTAGCCACACTTGTGGTTGAGTAGTTACAGCTGAAATCTGCAGTGATATGAAAAGTCTAAAATGTAGGATAAAAGGAGGATTCCTTCCCCCCCCATCCCACCCCCCTCCTCTGGACTCACAAAGTCCACAGACTGACTGATATGGCCACTTTTCATATTATTTTTACATAAATGCTAGACAAGCATGTTGCTAAGGTTGGCTGTGGAATTGAAAATGGATAAGAAATGCGAGTATGTATGGGGGAGTTACGTGAGGCAGAGAAAGAGAGCAATTTTTGCACTGTTATGTTTTATTACTAAAGTAATGCAGACAAACAAATGTATATCCACCATCCTGGGGTCAGAGGGAATGTTTAATCTAAAAGCGTTTTCTACCACTTTTCCATCTGAAAATATATCAGCCTTTTTTTTTTTTTTTCTGATTTGGGCATAGAGACATAGTATTTTGGGGTGGGGAGAGGGTGGGACATGGAGAGAGAGAGGATCTGAACAAGGCATATTTTGGTGACGTTTAAATTTTTTTTTAACACTCTGGGGGTTTTCTGAGGGAAAGAAAGCTGATTAAACAAGGCCAAGTGTTCTGTCAGCTTAAGGGTGATATCATAGTTGTGTTCAATATCAGAAGTGTTGCGAGTACAGGCATCATTTCTATTCGCTTTGTGCCAGAAAGGTAAACACCGGATTGCACTGTGGATTAAAACAATAAGAAATCCCTTTCCTCTCAGGCTTTCAAGGCTGTGTTAATCAGGTGTAATTTTTAATGAACACTAGCTGCTTGGTACTCATTCAAGACATTTCATTAGAAGGTTATTCATTTAAAAATCAACGTTTCAACCATATCAAGCTGTAACCTTTCTTGAAATGTAAATGAATGGTTTAAATGAGAAGATTAATAAAGAAGGGATGTTCCAATTCCAAGCATGGCATGCTATGTATTTTTAAATTTGTCTATGCCAGATGCTGTCAGTCAGAACAAAAAACTGTCCAAGCAGACAATCTGTGCGTCTGAATGTTGATCATGGTGGAAAGTACAGGGGGGGCGGGGGGAGAGTGTGTCAAGGATTCATGGTCCTTCATCTTTGCAGTAGAGCAAACACGTCTCTCAGTATAGCGACAGACAGCTGCTTCCACTTTCTAATGTGCCCTAACTTAGATCACTGAAAGAATTGTCAGCGCTCAGAGAAACACACAAAGATAACACAGCCAGCTGCCATGGAGGGGAAAACAGCACAGCTCAGAAGAAATGGGATTTGTTCCATTTGCATGATGCGGCCTCCCCTGGGCCCCTTTCTTTCAAATCCAAAGCACAAAAGACAACACTTAACATATTTGCTTAAAGATGACAACCTCATGTTGATTTCATTTGGATGTAACAGTGTCAGGATTACAGATATAAGAATATATTATATCTGTAACAGAGACTGACAAATGTACCCATCAGTGGAACTGTCTGATTCATCTGCTTATACAGCCATTTTACCATCCCAAGGGTGCCATCTAAGTAGTAACTTTAGAAGACTGAAGGTCTAATTTTATTACACCACATTTCAACCTACTAAACAATATTATTTCTAAAATAGATCATTTTTATTGGAAGTCTCCCTGATGAAAAATCCAGTAGACACCAGAGAATTTATGAACTGTATGGGTCCTTTGAACTCAATATACTGCCCATTTTAAACAACTTTTCTTGCTGTATGGCAAAATCCTAGTATCGAATAAGTGAAAGTTAGAGAGAACATGTATGTTTTGAATGTCTAAGTACATTGATATACTAAACAGATTTTATAGATATAGAGAGGGGAAGAGAAAGAGGCTGATTGATTATATGGACAACTATCAAATCAGGTCTTACCTGGTCCATTTGAATAAATTCTTTGTAACCACTTACTTCTGTCTATTCCATTACATGTCTTCCCTCAGTATAGCATGCACACTTCAGTAGCAACTATATGAATAATCATTGTCTGTCAATATCTTTTGGACATATACTCAATCTAATTTCCAGTATTCTTTAGGCAGGGGATAAGACCAGAGAATGACTTAAAGCTAAATTGGCTAGTCTCTGTTCATTATAATACATAGAGCTTAGGAAAAAACATGATTCTGATCTGAAGCCTACATACTTTTACAAATCTTTATTCTGTATGGCTTTACGGATTCTGACTTTCTTTTTTAAGCAAATAAAAAGAGAGAGGAAGATGTGACTGAACTGATTTATTTGCATCTACATTACTCCGAGTTACCCGATTGGAAATCTGGGGGTGAGAATGGAGACACAAGGAACAGGTAGAGAGGAAACCACTATTCTCTTCACACATGCAGTACACACACAGACACACATACACACACATACACATATAAATGCCCGGGCCACATTCAGCCCCAGAGCCCACCCAACTGACTTCCCATAATAAATGCTGGCTCCCTATGCTCTTGCTTTGTCCGAAGGAACGCTCTACTGCATGTTGCTATTTACTGGCAACAGTATAATTCACTCATTTGGTCTTGTTTTATAAAATAGAGTTAACTGCTATATGTGAAATTTCTGCACAGCAGATGGTTACCAATCATTATTTTCCATTTGTTTAGTTTCTCCTAAGAACAAGAGAAACTGTGGAGTAGTGATGCAAAGAAAACTAGCAGCCTGCATGATAACCCAACCAGTGCCAGAAGACACATTAAAAAGAAATTACTTTTATCACATAGTAGATCAAGGCTAAATATAATTTTGAGGGATGGGGAGACGTTATTTCCCCCACCCTCATCCATAAAGGAAAATGCCATTTAATAGTTTATTTCTTAGTATAAAATCCTCTAAGAATTAGCCTCTCTATTTTTTTTTAAAGAGATCAAAGTTTCTAGAAGCAACTTATTATAACCATTAATGTTTGTCATCACCCACGCTGAGATCACTTTCCTTACCTCTAAGTGGCCCAGTTGTCCAACAGAAAATGGGAAATAGGAGCCATTTGTGGACAAGTGCACATGCACAGAAAATTAAGCTGTAAATATCCGGGCTGGGTTATTACTAGAATCTGGAAACATCTGGGGCTACAGAACAAGCCAAGCCCCATTTCCACAATGTCCAGGTAATTGCTTAAATGATTTATACCTTACTGTTTCTATTAAAAATGTCTTTAAAGAGAAACATTTGTAGGCTCCGTTCTGCAATAAAAACTGGTATCTGATTTCACTGGTACAAAATCTTGTGAAAGATGTTACATTTCTTCAAGGACATGTGCATGACACGAAACTGAACCCTGGACAAAGGTGAGAGTGCTAAAAGAAGGCGTGGTCAGTCAAAGAAAACAATCATATCAGGCAGGCAAATTTTAAGTGGCTTAATCTGTGATTAGTTTTTATTCTCATCCAAAGAATCCATTTAAAAAAATCCTCTTCATGCACATCTGACAAATATATCCAAGCCATTTTAGGGTGAACTATACCTCAATATCCATTTTCAATTTCAATTTTAACTAATTCCTCATAAATCTTGTTTACTGAGTCTTCAACTGAATATCATGCCAAACCTGTCACCTAAGGGACAAATAAGTACCACCTCCCAGATAGACCTGGGCCACTTAGTTAAGAATTTGGAGAGATTTAAATTGGCTCACTTAGATGGTGTCTGTATGGAGCTAACTGGCCCACTCAGAACGAAAGAGCTATCGATGCTGTCAGCTGCTTCATAGGTTTCTCTTCTGAATACATACACACACACACACACACAGAGCTGTATTCACTTGAAATAATTTTGTTTTATTTCAGATTTTAAGCCAAGAGGACAATTATAGCTTCATATTCTTCAAGAATTGCCATGTCTAGACCTAACAAAAAATTCAGTGACTGACAGCTGTCAGCTATGCTTATGAAGGCAAGAGAAAAAAAAGAACAGCAACAAAATAAACTATTGACCACTGACTTTTAACCATGGCTCGTCTTTAGTGACCACCAACTTACATTACTACCCTCTCTGGGAATCACCCTATATATATTTTTCTACAACTAAAGGAAAAATGGCTGATATTTTAGGTGTGAGGAATCTGCATGGATATTTTTATTTATTTACTTTAAAACCCCCCAACTTCCTGATTATAATCAGGTAGAATTTTAAACCTATGTCTTTTAAATCCTCCCTTGATTTAGTTTGGTTGTTGGCAAGCCACCATTATAATGGCTTTACAGTTCAGAGTCGTTACTCTCAATCTCATGGATTTCAACTTACAGTTAAGCAATTTTAACTTGCTTGAAGGGTACTGGTTTCCAGAAAACCAGAAAAGCTAATTTAACAAAGGAACTAAATAGATTGTTGCAGTCAAACTGCAAAAATGCTCTTGCTACTTTCAACCTATTGCTTCACAATCTTTATTATTCTACCTCTAATGTACTATAGTTCTTTAGTACTGAAGCTCTTTGCTGAAGATGCAGTGTTTTCATGCAACTGACCAAACAACATTTGTCCACTGTGGCTCACTTAACAGTGCATCTTTGTAATAATTCAGGTTCAACAATCAGCATTGCAGATATTCTCTTCTACATGGAGTATATGAGATCAACCTAGATTTCAATATGAAGTAGTAAGATAGCATCTAGAACTTTTCAGATTTGAAGAGACCAAATTGGAAGAAAACCAGTGAACTTTCAGTAAAGGTTATAGGTTTCCTTAGTAAAATTGTGTTTTTAGAAGAATGACAATAGAGCCTTTGTTTTTTCTGAGTTCTTTCATGAAGCAATGTGAACAAGTGCTTTTCTCTAGTACATCTATCTTTAGGTTCAAATACACAAATATAAAATAGAAACTTTGTAAAATATTGTTGACTAACACATTACAATTTCAACATTTGCTCAAACTAAATTTCCCTTAGAAAATTTGGTAATGCTATATGCTGTAACGTTAGTGACAGGTTTAAGAAAAAAACTGACCCTTCCACAAACACACAAACCGAGCGGGTGATGCATTTGAACCACTAGAAGACAGGGTCACTGGGTGTAACCCCAGCTAAATTGTTTACTGCCCAGTACTTACTACAAAATAAATGAATAGTGTCAGACATTAAATACGAAACAAAAGTATGTCAATTAAAGTGTTAACCAAAGACATTCACGAACTAGAGTCAATGAAAGTTATATCAACTGTAGATCAGCTAGTTTGCATCTTACTTCTTATCACCTAAGTACCATCATGTTCCCAAGGAAATGTTTTGAGTACCACCAGGCACATATTTGCACACTGCCTATTTATCAGAGAAAGGACAAAATACAAAGAAATGCCTTTGGAGATGCTGATTTCCCATGTTCAACCGAAGGCTGAATAACCAAGTGTCAATCAACCCTATGTTGTCAAGAAGTTGATTTGGAAGTCTCCACATCTAATGTTTTATGATTCTATACCCTTGAATTTTTCTAACTACAAAAACAAAAGGAAAAAATATTTAAATATGTAAAACATAGTGATTTGAAGCCATGTGTTACTGCCTGTAATCGAAATAGGTTACAGATTTTTGTTAAAGATATCATTATAATGTTCTGTTTTTATAAAATAGTTTAAATGCTCTCCTACCCAGAGATATAGGAGAAAATAGAATAAATGACTGTAAGCCCTTTCTTAGGTATATAATTATAAAACTATTCTTTCAGAAATGTAAGAAGATTGTAAAGTCTTTCTTTAGTAATTAAAGAATACAGAAATTTCATTTTTAAATGAAATACACAATTTTAATATATCTGTTCTTTAAGTACTTTTAGAAGCATCTTCCAGTTTTTTAAAGTAAGATTAATAAAAGATGAACCAAGTGACAGTCTCCTACATTTCTATCGATTCATTTCACCAAACATTTATTGAACACCTATTATAGGTCCTGCTCTGTATACACAGGTTGAGGAGATTAAAAATAAAAAAATGAATCAGATGTAGTCTGCTCTCAGGAGTTTACAATTTCATAAACGAGAAACACAAATGCCCAGCAATCTATAGAGGAAGAAAAATGATTGAAAGGAGATTTTTTAAGTGATTAAGGAATATCAAGCAGACGTTGAAATGGATCCTCATTAGGGTGGCTCAGGAAGTTTTCAGAGATGATGCAACATTTGAGCTAGATGTCAAAGTCCTGGTAGGTTTTCGACAGGTGGAGGAGAAGAGCATTCCAGGAGGTAAAAAGAAGACGAACAAAGATTAGTTAGGGCTAAAATAAAGAAACGATGGAGTTGTTTCCAGTTTGATAAACATCCAACTTTCATACTGATCTATAATTTTGACATATTTTTAAAGAGATCTGAAGTCCCTAAATCCATTACTGCTTAAGTTAATCTGCTTGTCAGTCTATTTATATCTCTCACAGGGAGAAAGCACTGGCTAACTAATACTCATCAACTCTCAAGGTATTAGAATTGCTGACACATTTGCTTGTAACCAATTAGTAAGCATATTTAATGAATGGTTACCATCCCTCCTGAAGGGCTTAACAAAGTGATAAATGGTCCTTGAGCTCCCTTCATTATTTCCAAGACAATTTCTGGAGTTTCTTAAAGAGAAACAAAAAATCACTCGGCCACTGGCCACCAGCAAGGTTCCAAGTGACTCAAGCTCACTAGTCGATGACCAAGCAATCATGGATTACATAGAACTGGAAAATAATCTTAAGAGTCATTGGATGAACCCTCCTTTGAGGTTCAAAGAGGTTGAAGGACTTACCCAAGGTCACAAACATGATAGACTGTTGGCATCTGCTGCTGTCACCATTGTCACTTTCCTGAGGTACTCTTACCAGCATGGTGGCAATGTTCCTAAAATTCTTCATAGATTGTTGTTGAACTTTAGCCAGACAGTGAACTATCTCTAGTACATATCATGAGTACATTCAATTCTAAATAGATGTCTCTATTTTTGTAACTTCAAACCGGGAAGAATGAAGTTTTTAAAATTAAAACTTAAAGCAAAAAGTTTAAGAGCTCATGAAATGTATAAATTTTTGGTTCAGCGAAGTGATTCTCAATCTTAACTTTACATTAGAATCACTGGGGTAGAAAAAGAAAAAGAAATTGGTCATCCCCCAAAACTTCCATCTAACTGGTCTGAGGTGGGGCTTTGGCAAATTTTGTTTGGTTTGGTTTGGTTTGGGTCATTAACATACAGCTAGCATTTACAGGGTAGATACAGAATTTATCATCAAACTATGCTCAAATCAAATTAAATCATATACCTATCTACTTTAATGATTTGACTTCTATAATGGCAATAAATGCATTATTTCCCAAAAAGAGGTCTTAAAAAAGATATAGCCTAATCCTCAGTAGATGTTCTCCCATAACTTCATTTGAGACATAACCAAATTGAGTATGTGAGGGAGAAGAAAGAGTCTAAGAGTAATATGAATCATCTTTAAAGGCATGTGTATTTTTTACACTTTTTTCAAATTATAAGGAAGAAAAGGGGGTATAGTTCTTTTAATTTGGGTTATCACAAATCCCATATATCCAAGATTTGGTATAGAACTTGCCATTTTAAAAAAGAAGAATATAATTTGTTTAGATAGTGCTGTGTGCTAATTAATGTGCACTAGTCACTAATTCCTAACAAATGAGGTTTTCTCACATAATTATATTCGGATTTGATTTTTTAAATTGCCAACCTCATTTTTAGCAACAGCTACATGAAAACAGCCCTTACCATTAGTTTCCTTAACAACATCCCTAATTTTTTTTGCCTTTAGCTATTTCCTCATTCCTACAAGTGGTCTTTCACCCTCTGTCCATGCCAAAAAATGCTGCTACACTTTCCTCCTAGTACACAGCCCAATAACCTCTTAATTAATTCAAGCTACCTCCTCATGATCTAAATATCATATTCCAGTGGCTCAAGTGAAATTTGATTTTCCAGCTGATCAAGTAAAAAACAGCCCTACAGATAAATACTAGAAAGAAAAAAGAAAAAGAAAGAGAAAAAAATCTCAGCCCCTCAAAACAGTACACAGGTATGGGTAAGAATGAATTCCAGGAGCAGGAAGATGGATGAGACAGCAAGGTTTCTGGTGAGTTTGCAAACAGCAAAACAGATAGAAAACCATTCCCGCACTGGCCTCAAGCACAAGGACACCTGCAAAGTTGGCTATTAGAATTTATAGATAAATATTTTGAAAATATGTATTTAGGTACACAGGTACATTACAATTATACACCAGCAACACCTCCTAGAGTGTAGCTTAGTAGTAGTGGCATTTTGATATAGTAGCATAGATTTCAAGGAAATGGAATTATATTGGGGTAAAATTGGGGATTTTTGCTCATCATTATAAACAAACCTATACCACAGGTTGTACTATTCTGAGTATTTTTAAAAATAAACAATACAAAATAGTTTCCTGTAAGGTCTTTTTAATTTGATGCTACAACAAAATAAAACAAGACACAAATCAAAAAACAAACAAAACAAATATTAGTGCATTGTATGCACTCATTGAGGACTTATTAAAAGAACATAGCATAATAAAGAACTTCCAATATTAGATTTTTTCCTAATACTTTTACAGCTTAAACATTATTGATAGAGATTTCACCCACAGTAAAAAAAAAAAAAAAAAGAAAGAAAAGAAAACAAAAATCCAAACAAAAAATCCCAAAAGGGATTTTGCATACGTACAGATTTTTTCTCTCTAGAAAGATACTACTCAGTCTAAACACCTATTTCTGAATAAGATTATCTAGTCCTACTATCTTACCATCCATAAGTAAATTAGTTGATTAGTTGACTGGTACTCTTAGAATTACATAAAACATATTTTTCCAATTAGGGAACACTTATATTCTTAGTACATTTCAAATCTTCCCATAGAAGGAACAAGTGCTGTTCAATTCTTAGTACATTTAAAATCTTCCCATAGAAAGAACAAGTGCTGTAGGCGTATAAAGGTCCTTCTCGTTTGTCAGACAAGGACTCAAGCCAGGCAGGGTCCCAGTGTCTACATTTCGGTCATATCAGTATTCTCCTAAAAAATGTTGCTTAATTTTCTGAATAATGCAAGCGAAGATCTCTCTTTAAAGAACGTGATACCAACACGATTGGAGTGGAACACCATGGTAAGAGGGGGTGGCGATTAGACCCATATTTTTTGTAAGTGGGGTCGAAAATTGACTCCAGATTTGTGACTCATGAACGGAAAGTCAGTTTTAATACAGATGTGCTTTAAAAAGTAAAAATGGCTATTATTCTTAACAAGTTACATATTGAGTATTATTCTTTAAGAATGACTCACAAAATATCTTTTTAAGTACTTAAAGTCATGATTATGTTCTACTCTTTTACTTCTGCTTGAATGTAATTTTTCATTTTCCAGGAAAGGACACATTTTCTAACTAACCCCGTTAACCTAATTACTCATAAAGAAATACCAAAAGCATCCCTGACATCAATACCTTCACAAAGAAATGTATCTGTGCACGTGCACAAGAGCATCTTCCATTTAGATAATCAAAACTGTAATTTTTACTTAAAAGACTCTTTTAGATCCATGTAATTCCTGGCAGTAAAATTTATCACAAGCACTTAAATTGTGCAAACAGTAAGACTGTCCTATTCATATCCTTATTTCTTCACATATTTAAATCCAAAAGTATTAACTGTTAAGCTTAAAAGACTAATAGGACTCTGTTTATTTTATAGTATTTGTTTGATCTTAAATGCGTATTGTAATGAAAATGCCTTCAATCTTAAAGGAAACTTTTATCCTACTCAGAATAATTATCTTGTAAGATTAAAATCAGTGAATCATACCTAATTAAGATTTATAATTTAGCATCATTCAGGTATATGATCTAAGAGAAAGAGTTTATAATCTTAACTTCAATTTGAAATGGAAAGGGAGAAGAAGTGAATAAAAGGGAAATAAACAGCTGTTTGGGGCATAAGGATGCACTAATATTGCCACGTATTTACCCAGATTCCTAGTTTAAATCTTTTTTAAAGCTAAACAACTAATATGAAAACACAACATACTAAAGGATAGGAGTAAGGTGGGAAAAGATGGTTCCTAAATTAAATTATACTACTAGAATTTGTAGATAGGTTATACAACATAGAATATTTAAACATATGCATTGTGGCTAACTACCTCTTAAAAAAATTCAAGTTTACAATGTCTTTAATGCAAAAGATTTCTAAACTGTGGGGTGAATTTATAATTAAATGGGACACTGTTGTAATAGTTATTTCCAATCCTTTCATTAAAGTACATGTCAACTGAGAGAGCAATGCCTTGGTATTACACAGGGCAAAGATTTTTCTTCTTAGAAGGTCTCATATATAGGATTTCTCTCCACCAAGACTAACGAGGCATTCAAAATAAGTTAGGTTTTTCTCTTTCTTCAGAAATATCTTTAAAGCTCCCTCCCCCCCATCAGTCTTGGATTACATAAAAGAATAGTTACTTTTCTGAGCTCTTTGATATTGTTCTTCCTGGCAGAGTCATCTGATGTGGGAAATATCTTTTGAAAATAAATGGTGCAACTTCAAGTACACTCAGATCCATTACTTGCTGGACATTCCATCGTATCTGAAAAAGCCGCTTGACTTCAAAATTTAGTTTTAGGGATCTCAATATGAAGCTTGATCTCATTGAGAAGTATCTTGGGAAGCAACAATGTAAACGTTTTATCCACCCATCAAGTAGACTGTTCAAACCAAGGCGGAAAGGAGCCACAGATGGTGACTACATTTTTCAGGGGGAAGGGGATTGTTCTGGTTTAAGTTCAGAAACGAAGTTCACCGTTTGAATATAACATCCTGCAAAGTTAATGTTACTGCAAGAGTTACTTTTCATATTTAACACAGCTGTCACCACATGTTTATACAGCTACAATGCCACTTCCTAATGTCAAAATATCAATATTGCTGCTACTATAACAAGGTAATTATTTTTGTGTTTGCCCATCTTCCCTGACTCAATGAGTTGTGCTTTTATTTCTCAATGGTCAGAATTTTCTATATTTTTAGATAACTTAAGATTCTACATTAAAAATACTTACTTCACTTGTGCTTGAAGCTTAGGTGGCATAGCGGTACAAAGCAACAGAGAAACTCTCAGGCTCTTATTTCAAATCTTAGTAAAATCCTCCCACCCTAATCGTTCTGTGCCTGGGGAATACATATTTAAGTATGTACCTGCCTGCAAACAATTACAAAACAGAGTTGCTTTTAAGAATATCTGCACAAAAATTCAGGTGATATATGGGAGCACATCAGGCAAAAGCCAACATAAGATAAAGGCAAAGATTTCAGTCACCAGTTCACGTATAGAAAGAGCAGAAGATACCTAATGGTCCATTTTCCCACCGAGGCTCTTACTCAACAACCACTAGCATCTCTTTAGGCAGAGGCACGTGGAATCACTGTGGACTGGTCAGTCTCCACGTAGGAAACCCAGTGACTTCCACAAGGTTTGTGGGTAATGAAGGCAGGGCCTGCTTCATTGCCCTGCGACCTGGACAGGCCCATAGGTCTCCCACAGAGAAGGGCCCTGCACTGGGTTTAATCTTCTGCTCTTGCTGTCTTGAACTCTTAATAATTTTTGAACAAGGTGCCCCACATTTTAATTTTGCACCAAGCCCAGAAATTATGTAGCCAGCCCTAGGTGAAGGTGACAATGTGTGTTGACGGTAAGGATCATAAATCAGAAGAATTGTAAAAAGTTTACAGCAACATCTGGAAACCCATGGCTGTACATTATACTACTTTAAAATTATTATTTTGAATGTTACTGTTTCCATGAATAATATTTCCTAAAACCAAAGCATGAAAGCAGAGGTCACTCATTCTCAGATGGGTTTACTGTCATAAGTATATGGCATTTAATCAATTGTCAGTTGCTTAAAAAGCATCCAATTGACATAAGGCAAACATTAGATGGGGGGGAGGTGTGTGTTTGTTTTTGTTTTTTTTTGATGAGTAAAGTAAAATTCAGTTTCTGTTCTCTTGCCTGCAATATATCCACAAGTGGAATGGAATAAATGTATAAATTACCAGCCGAAGTAAAAACTCATAAGCAAGGAACTGGGTAAAGGTATTCTCAATGTTAAGATATTGGGGAAAAGAAAACATACATTTTATAAGTATTTTACATGATGTTTTCTACTAGTAAGGAAATGCTTTTTGTAAGTTATAAATCACTTACTCATATGAAAATAAGAACAAAATCCTAACAAGAAGCAAACTTTCCAATCTTACTTAAAAAATACTTTCTAAAAAAAGATTTCCCAACTAAAAAGTATAAATACTTAAGCCAGGTTGCAGGGTAAAAAAAGTTTAACCTTGGGCCTTCATATGATAAATCATGCATTTCTACTTTCAAGATGTATCAGTTTCAAAAATGATTGCAAGCAGTAATGCTGTCAATGCTTTGTGAAAGTCATAGTAGCTCAAATATAAGCAAACATATCCATTTATACATAGACTCAACATAAATACTTCTGCACTGAAATTCTCCTTTGAATTCACTGCTTCTAGTATACTCTGAAAGCACAGCCCACCATATGCAATGTTAAGCACAGTATCAATATTCAAGTAACAAGACAACAAGCAGATTTGTTGCATAAAGTATGTAAATATTATTAACAGAAACTGCCATATGATATCTCGTGTCTGGATGGCTTCTGATCACCTATCTCTTCTGCCTCCTCAGTCTCCTAACTAAGACTGTCGTCAACAGGTACGGCGCACTCATGTGCTGTGCTGAGGCAGAGCTCCTGAGCTGGCAGCTGTGCTGCTGCCCTGAGGAAGCTTTGCATACCCACCTGCTTTTGATTTGCTTCCAACTTATCAGTACAATTTATTTTTATCATATTCTTGCCTACCTTTTATTTCCACTATCTGCATTTCTTGCAGTAAGCATCCCTCAAGTACAACTGCCATTTAAATGATAACACCAAAAATATCAAAAGGATCAGTAATCAGCAATCATGTTTCAAAGCAGCTAGGCTTGAAATTTCTACCATAAGTTAAATGAAAAAGCTGATAAAAGTTCAAGTTTAGGGAAAAAAAAGGAAGAAAATTACAAAATCCAACCATGACAAGCACTTGCTAAACAGGCATTTATTTGCAGTCTTTAAAAAAAAAGTCTTTCATTTTAATAGATTTTTTAAAAAATTAGCTATAATCTGTTATGTGTGTGAGACAGAAAGAGAAAGAGAAAGAGTTAATTGAAAGGTGGAATAATTTTTGGACTTGAAGTCTTCCAAGTAGTACCCCCAAAAAATTTCTAAGTTCAATTGATTTTAAAACATTAACTCTTGTATATCTCCAAAGAGACACTTATATTACATTTTTTTAATTGAAAGAAAAAAATTGCATTGTTTTCTGTGCCACTTGTTTATTCTAGTTTATCAGTGACCAAAGATTAAAAAGCAGATATGCTGATTAATCATGTCTTATCGATGAGTAGCATACTTCAGTATTTCACACAAATGTCTGCAGAACAATTTCTCCCAGTCAAAAATTTATAAATCGATTTAAATTCCTGGTAATTAAAATTATTAGCTCTACTAAAATAAATGTACTTTACAAATGAAGTACATGAAATTTGTACTCAAGAATATCAAAAGCAAAACAGCAAACATTTCTATCGAACCAAGGTTCTAAGAACAAACTAGAAAGTACAAAACATAAAAGCCTGCAATTGTTTCAAATACACCTAGCAATTCTGCTGATTTTGGACCATTAAAACTGATTACTTAATTAGGCAATCATTCAAGGCATCCAAACACTCACAGCCAAAAACAGGGAATTATTAGCATAGCCGTCTTCACCTTGAGATGAAAATTCTGAAAAATGTTGCAGACACTTAAACTTTCAGGATCTGTCCCCATGCGTAAACTAAGCAAAATACTAAATTCTAAAAGGTGACATGCCAAAGCTCAGGAAAAAAAGAATTTACCTCTAATTATACTGCTCATGTGTTTTTTTTTCAGGTGGCTAATATTTTAAACTACCTTAGAAACGTCAAGTTATAATACAGATGGTCTCTAGATTCTTGGAAGTACTACTCCCTTTCTCCCCTCTGGTCATACTCTTGTACTAGCTAAAAGTAATTAACAAAAATTTTGCCCTCTTGTATGACTATCAGAAGTACCAGCCTCCAAAGTTCCTGCCTAACATGAATAAAAACAACAGAAAGATTTTCTATTTATGGTAAAGTAAAAAAGTACTGGAAACTCAACCGCAGGAGTCTTTAATATAACTGAGGAAAAAACTCTGTTTTCACTCAGAGACATTTTTAAGAATTTCACTGATTCGGTGCAGTCAGGAAAAAGAAAAATATTCCATTTTCAAAAAAGACGGTTCCTGAAATAATTCTAAAGTGACCCTATAAACTGTCTTTTTAGGAGAAGAAAAAAGAAAGTCAACTCACACATACAGCTTCCAAACAGAAGTCTTACCCTCTTCCAGGAAAACAACAATGAGACTTTATTACCCTGCTATGATTCTTTCATTTCAGACATGATTAATTAGCAAGTATTACACTTCCCAAAACTCCCACCACACTCTTTGTGATCCATCAGCCTAGTTGTTGATAGACCCATGTGAAATAGCAAGTAGCCACCAGCAGTAAAAGACAAGTATCCAAAAACTCTATTTCAAAGAAGGAACAACTCTCTCCTAGCTTTGCCTCCCAAAATGAAACAAGCTGCTTTTAACTGCTTTCACGAAAAAAAATTTTTTTCTTAAGTTGGTCATTTTCTTAATAATACCGTTTAAAATTCAAATAATGCATGCAACATATTCAATATTTAAGAATACATGGCATATTTAATCTGCTACCTACCTATATTTTTAAGCTGAAATTCTGAAAGACTTGTGAGTTCCTATAGTTTATATTGATAATGATCCACATGCACAGTTAATAAACAATAAAGATGATGCGAGCAAGCATGTTTTGGGAAATGGTTTTCATAGGAAAAAATGTTTCTTCCCCCACTAAAAGCTATTATGTCACACATGTAATGAAGATGCGAAACAGAAATACAGGACTAAAAGGCAACACGAAGAGAAGAGAGCCACTATACAATCTGAGTGAATGAAAACTCTGATTCTCTGTATATTGTTCTAAAACACTGTTTCAACATAATTTTCCCTTTAAAACAATCATTTTCAAAATGTCCATGTGAACCAAGAATCTGGCCATAACTGAATGTACTATAAATATGTATTTGAACAACTGTCAATTTATAAAGGCTGGGGTTTCCTCTTAAACCTTTCAACTGTTATGTCCAAAAAACTTCACACATAGTACAATACTAATAAATAGATCTTGTTGGTCCCAGGAAACATTTTTAAAAATCTATTCTGGTCAAAATATCCTTGCTTTTTTTTCTGTTGTATTAAATTTAGGATCAAAAACATCAAAGCAGCTTCCACCTCGGACCTAACTTTTAGAGGATCAATGTGACAAGGCAGTCCCTGATAGATGTTTCTCTTGATAAACGACTTGTTCAAAAGAGACATTGTAGCTTTCATTTCCTGACCACAACACACTTTTAATTTGCAACAGCACAGCTGCCAGAGTGTGAACCCTTGCCCACTTTCCAGCCTTTTAGGTTTGTAGCTCTGGTTCCTATAGGCCACACATTTGAGACAAACAAAATCTAAAAATAATCAGAGTAATAGAATTACAAAACAGGAGCCACTTATGCCACTCTATACATATGCACAAGAGTCTACTTTATAGATTACATATAAACTTTGCCTCTGCAGAATTCTAGTGTATAAAAACAAGCTTCCTGAATGAATATCACTTGCACAACTGGGCATTTAAACACAGAGGGAAATAAATTATGTGACTATTATTTAATAGTAAGCAGAGACTGGGGGGGGTAATTTATACACTTAAATCTGCTGTTAAATGTTGTGAATTATATGATTGCCTACCCCAACGTGTTTTTTACATATTACTGCAATAATTACTATTACTACTACCCAGAAATCACATTTAAGTATCAATACGGTGAACAGTCAAACCACCCAATTTCTGTTCTCAGCACATTGTCCGAGCTCCGATTTAAAATTTATAAATGTAATATCCTCCTCATCACAGGCAGCAGCCCAATCTGCTCTGAATATATATTACAGCTTTAACATCACAGAGGGAAATCGCCCATCTGGCAATCCCATTCGCTCCAACAGCTCCGGGGGAAAAAAGCTGTGCTCTCTCCTCCTTAAAACATTTCTCAGGGCAAATTATGTGCATCTAAAATAAACAGTCTTCTTATTGATCGCTTCAAAGTCAACAAGTTCCAAATGCAAAATTCAATCAAATCCTTCCTATCATGTAAGAGTGGTGTGTGTTTAGCTCAACAGTCACCAGAGTCCAACCAGAAGTGTCTGTAGCGCATCGGCTCTTATAGTCCCTTTCCTTGTATTCACATTTGTGTTATGAGAGAGCAGTAACCACGGCCACATTACAGACCCCTGGCAGCTATCCCCACTGCTATTTCTTTCTTTCATATTCTCCCTTTCCTCCTTTCTCTCTTTTCAGGGTGAATGCATGGTGGTGGGGTATAATACGTAACAAAAACAAAAACAAAAACAATTTTTAAGTGGACATATCCTTTGGTTATGCAAAATACTTTTAAACATCTTTTTGTTGTTTCTCCCTCCTAGTCTTAATTGAATATCACAAAGTGTACACACGGTCACAAGAGCTATTGAAAACCCCCTCTCACTCCATTTATCTGACCTCTTTTTTTTTTTTTTTTTTGGTAAAGAAAGAGGAAAGAGAGATTTCAAACAAAGTCAATTTCAGTGCCTGCTTATTTAATTCTGTCACAGGTTAAAAGTAAAAAGCGCTGACAGGCAGACAAGTGAATGGCAAGGAAAAAAACAAAACAAAACCCTACCACTGTTCCTTAAAAGTCATTAAGGACTTTAAGCAATCAAAATACATTTTTTATTTTCATGTAAAAGATATCCCTTCACTCACCCACCCCCCAAAAAAAAACCACACTCAGAAGAAGTGATTACTCCACAAAGTGCAATCATTGAGAGAGCAGAGAGTCAAATTGCATTAATAGATTGAGAAAAAAAAAATTTCATCCACTTCTGTCTGTGTACATATATACATACACTTTCATTAGTAAGCAGTCTTTCCCCGCACTCCCGCCCTCTCCCCTCTCCAACCCAGCCCCCTCCCCCAAAAAACTGCACACTGAGTTTAACTAATTTACATACCATTTGACTTCAGCGGTTATATAGTGCATTACTAGTAACATGCAACTTTGGGATTACAGCTAAAACCGATAAAGGTGGACTCCAGCAATCTATTAATCAAAACTGAAATATACAAACAAGCGATAGCAAAAGCAAACAAGCATTTTGACAGATTAAAATATACATTATACATATATATATTTTAAAAGGAATTATATATCATGAGCAGCTCCTTCCCAAGCAGAGCCTTCAGTGGTTTTATCATGCTATTTAATTTGTCTTTCCTATTTAGATGCAAAGGAAGTAAATTCCAAAACTGACATACCATAAACACTGGTGCTACTGATCATTTCTTGCTGGCAGCACAAAAAGCTGAATTGGATTTCTCACAAGCAGGAATTCCAAAGGTTGCTTTTCATTAAAGCCACTTTTCCTCTCAGCTATCAAATGTCACTGCCTTGAAACGTGGGCCCTTTCGTCAGGTATTCATTTAACCTACATGCATATAATTAAGGGGGAAAGCAACATCAACAAAAAGGGGATCTCAGATCACAGGAGAAGAAAGAAAGGAAAAAAAGCACATGACCAGGAATGCAAGTCCATGTCAATTTCACTCACTCCCATTGAAACTAACAAGAGCTCCGGGGAGGACGGTAATAGGATCAGTGGATTGTATATACCATTAAATTATACATCTTTCTCTCCCGTTCCTTGCCAACAATACGCCCACCACGCTGTACCCCCTCCAAGATGATGTGCTTACATTTTTCTGCAACCGATCTTCTGACATATTCACGTTCCTCCAGCCACGAGATTGTAATTTAACCTCAACTTTTTGTGTGTGCAAGATTCTTATTTACACTTCTTATTTACTTAGAAGTTAGTTCCCGAAGAAAGTCTAGCCCCACCCTATGGCTCCGCTTTCTTATTTTTTATATTCGAAGTAAAAAAGATAGTAATAAGTAAGCCCAATATAGCGGAAAACGAGGTTCTTGCAATCGCGAACTCTTAATCCCACACTATTGTTACAATGATTAAGCAGCAAAAATATGCATTATAATGTTTCAGGGCTACTTTGTACAGAGAAATTAGACAGCAGGTTGGCGTACAGAATAGAAACGAGTGCAAATTAAATTTAATGTTTACGGCACAACTCGAAGATCTCTTTTCATTACGGTCTTGGATTTATTTATATTCTTTAAAAATTAAACAAACAAAAACAAAAACAAATTTAAACAGCTGGTGGAAAACTACGAAGCTCCTCTTACCTGAACGCGCGGAGCGAAAACCCGATAGGTTAGCGTAGCATCGATCCGATGTGTTTGCTGATGAATGGAAGCTAGGGTTAAGTGAAGGTGCCTATGATTTGAAATCATTCCAAGTTTTTGAAGGGAAGACGGACTGCAGCCTCTGCCATGTTGGAATTTCAAACCCAAAACAGCTGCTTGGAAGGAGCCAGCATGCCAGAGGCTGGGCGCAGGCGCAGAGCGCCGCCGAGCCAAATTCAAATCACTTTCACACTAAGAGCCAAAGATCAGTTTTCAAAGGAGAGAGGGAGAAAGAGACGGAGGCTGCCGCGAGGGAGAGAAGACGGGAGGCAGTGGCGAGAGGCGGGCAGTGGAGAGAGACGGGCAGCGGCAGGACCGGGAGGGAGAGGGAGAGGCGCACGGAGCCCGCGGAGCTGGAGGGGGAGAAAGGAGGCGGGAGGCGAGCGGCGAGCGAGCTAGAGACGCGCCAGAGATTCATGGGCAGGGAGGGCTCAATGGCCGCGCCGCGCCGGCCGGCCGCTCGGGTCATGTTACACGGCCGGGGCCGCGGCGGCCGCCCAGCCTCGCCAACGCGCTCACGCGGCCCGGAGGGGGCCCCGAGGTCATGATTACGAGCGCGGGGACCGGGAGCTCTGGCGGCCCGCACTCTCAGGCGGCCCGACCTGGGGAAAGGGGAGCGACGCCTCGGGAGGGAAGGGGCCTTTCTTTCCCACGCGTGACTGGCCGGCCCTGGCGCTCCTAACCCGCCTTAAAGGGCTCTCCGGCACGCCGCCCCTCCCCGCCCGCTCCAGGCCCTCTCGACAGCTGCGGCCGGTTCAGCCTTCCCCACCCCCAAGACTCGCGCACAGGACGGGATCTGGCCCAGAGAGCCGGGACCTCGCCCGCGCTCTCCCCTGGGCCCCCAGCACCAGCCAGAAAATGACTTTATCTGCCAAGAGGAGGCAACTTCGGGGCGGGGGGGGGGGCGGGAATCCGAATTAACCCAGCTCCCCTCCCCCGCTGCCCTGTGAATCAATAAAATCCGGAGTGGCTAGGTGTGCGGTCCACTCTTCCGCTCTCTGGCTCCCCTCCCTACCTCCCCCAGGCGGCTCGGGCAGGGGAAAGCAGCGCCCGGGGGCCCCTGGGGCGGGCGGCTGGTGCGCAGGCACAGACGTTAGGCGTCTGCTTTCCCAGCCCCCTTCTATGGAGCAATCTAGGGACCCAGGAGTGGGAAGAGAGTAGGGGCTTTGTGGCGCTGAGAGCTGAAGAAGAATGAAATGTGCAGTTGAGTGTGTTGCTGCATCCCAGGGAGCGATGCAGCGCTGATTGTCTGTTGCTGAGATAGCCTTTTGTTCGGAACATAAGGTTTAAGAAACACGCACACGTTTTCTGGGGTCTCTTGTTAGATGTAAATGTGCTGCATCCAGACGCTTACTATGCAGTGTAAGCTCAGTTGGTTTACTAATCACCCCGCCCCACCCCCAAACAACCAGAATCATTTGAATGGGAACCTCATTCAGACTTCTAGGCTGCGAGTATTGCCTTCCACCTATTTCATTCTAGACTAGCCAACCATCCAACTGAGATAATAAAGCAAAACAATAACATTTGATCATGATGTCTACGAGATAATGTGCCCGGCAAAGTTCTTTAGAAATTGTAATGAGGAAGAGAGTGAGTGGGTAATAATTTCTCTTCGTTTATATTACATAGGACTTTAATAGATAAACGGTAAGTTTATACTCTGGCCTGGTGGACATCCGGTCCTCTATATTTCAAATAAGCTAAGAATGAAAGAGGCAAATTAAATATTGGACCAGGAGCCCATCAAGCTGAAAATGTTATCTGTGAAGGCTGGAACTGAAAATATACTTGTTTAGGACTGACCCTCCTCATAACAAACGGTATTCACATTTCCCCCTGCTTCTCTGCTATAGATTTAATAGACTAAATTGCAGCTCTCCAGATGATGAAATGCAGCTTTTAAAATACACCAACTATATACTGCGAAATTAATTTCATTCTCCTTCTGTGATTTTCTTACCTTACGGATAGCTATTGAATGGATGCACTTAGCTAACACAAGAGAAAGAAAAATGATTTTAGTTAAATCTAGGTAGTTGACAGAATTTAAAAGACAAGAAAAGGTGATTCAAAATCTTACTAAATATTTCTAGGGAATGAAATCTCTATTTGGAATAGATTTGACCTTTCTGTGCTTTTTTTAAAAAAAAAAAACAGGCTTCAAAATACAACAGAAGAACTTTATTCTGATCTAACAGAGAACACTGAAGCCCCTTTAGTTATATTTTACAAGATAGCTTTGAAAATGATATTATGAGAAGTTGCCCATTGGATTTCACCACAAAGGAATAAGTGTAGGAAAGTATCTATGGGTCACTGTTGGATTGAGTACAGATGAATTAAACAACAACAACTGTGAAGAATTTATAATTTCAGTTATTGCCCATGTGGAGAATGCTGATGAGAAGTCCTCTGTGCAATTCAAGCAAAACTGCTCTGTCCTTGTTTGTTAAAAAAAAAAGTTCAAAGCTCATCAACCTTTAACACTAAATTCCTAGTACTGAATTTACAGTTCCTCATGTAAACCAAAATACTGAATAAAATAGAAATAATGGAATGACCACTTGAGTAAAAAACAATGTATTTTGATGATCGACTTAAAGAAATTCATTTTCAATATTTACAACAAAATAAGCCCTACTTTTAAAAAGGGGCAGAAAAAGTGTGGTTCGCAGAAGTTTATTAATAGATAAGTAGTACTTTTTTCAATTCTCTTATATATTCATCTGAAATACAGATTATAAAGTCCATTGTTCAACATACAAATGAACATAATTAACTTGGAATCAAAGAAAGGGAATCTATTCAAAAGAGCACTGCTTATATTTACACAGAGTTTCCAAAGTGTTCAAAATTACATAGACTCCCAGGAAAAAAAGGCTTATATAATAAAATATTATGGGATTTGCACGACTAATAAAATCCACAGTGGAGTTTGTCATCCCACTATTTCTAGCTTGCTTGCTTTCTTTCTTTTTAGGTATGGATAAAGCTTGCTTTTCTTCAATTACATTTTGCAGAGGAATATGAAACTTTGTTTTTCAAAAAGATTCATTCTTTGTTTGCAAAATTAGTACAACATTTAGTTTTTGTTGTCTTAATGAAACTATTTGTAATGTAATACGATTAAGTAGCATTTTAATAGTCACCATAGTCTATATTTTTTAAAGTTTTATTCAAAAGAAATGTTTTTGGTTGTAACTGATACCTACGTCTATAACATATTTTACAAAACTTTTCTTGTGATGCCATGAAAACAAGAAATTGTCTTTAAAGAAAGCTGATTGACTAGTCAAGGAAACAGTTAATTCAATGAAAAACTGTGCTAATTTTTTCCCACTGCATTAAATACATTGCTTATCTCTTTTACTTTTTTAGTGTAGAGAGGATATATATAATGAATTTCTAATACACAGTATATTCTGACTTGGGCTTTTCAAGAAAATCAAAAGAAAAATAAACGTAAGTATCCTTTTTTCCTTCAGGAGTGTGTGTGTTTGTGTGTGTGTGTTTGTGTGTGTGTGTGTTCCTCTCAAGCTAATTCAGAGGGAAAAATACGTTTACTTTTTCCTGTTCTTATTCTCACTACACATATAAACAACAACAGTCAAAGTGAAGGGTAGGGAAATAAGCAAGGTGATACTGAATGGGATTTTGCAGATGACCATGTGTTTGTCTGCACTGGACTAAGGATAATTTGACCCAGGTTAAACACAAAGATGTGCTTTACCTATGTAATGGGAGAGGAAAGAGAAAGGAAAAGATGAGGTTAGACAGAGTGTAGAGAAGATGAGGGAGATGAGGGTGGCAAGATGCTTTACAGAGAAAAACAAGTTTCTATAATGTTTGGTTTATTAAGAAATGCTCAACACAATTCAATTTCACTTTTAAAACTGCTTTTTAGTTTCAAACTCAAGGACTAACTATTTTAATAAAACATTAAACCAGTAATATCTTCTTCCAAACTACTGTTTCAAAAAACATTCCAAGACTTAGAGCTGTTTACTAGACCTACATAATTTTTTCATATTGCTCACAAAATCTGAAGTTAGTCTTACAATAATGCAAATTACTGGAACAGTAATTTTTTAATGTTTCCATAAAATTGCAGTTTAAGGATCTTCATTTGCACTTCAATTAAGAGTACTGAGAAGTTCTTATGCACTACCCCACCTCCTCAAAAAAAAAAAAAAAACTAGTGAAGACCTTGACCTCATTTTTGTGAAATTACTCAATTTGTTAGAATTACACTTGAATACAGGTACTGTCAAATAGTATTAGAGTGGTCCATATATCTCCTCCATGATCTAACCCTACAGTGGAGAGACAACCGGAAAATCCTGTGATAGGTTCACCAGAGATGTTTTCTTGGTTTTGCAAAAGTGTCTTCTTCTAATAACCTGAGGATTATATTTTTTCATTCACTCTTTAAATGGTGGTACTTTGTATATTTGCTGCAACCTCTGCCTGATTTTGCATGACTCTGTTTCATTTAGGAAGCACATACTGAACACTTACTGTGGTTAAAAGTATTGCACTAAAACTTGCAGAGGATTTAAAAGAAAACTGACATTAACATTTTATGGATGTGCACAGATAAATATAGTTCAAAGTGAATGTTGAACTACAGTAATAAGTGACTCATAAAGAGGGTCTGTCCAGAAGATACGGCTTCTTTCAAGAAGGAGAGGGCAGTTTTCCTGGCCTTTGTAGTCTTAATTTTTATTTTCCAATACAACAAACTGCTTGTAGTTTGCATATACCATGTCGTCTGTTCCCTTTGTGCCTTGTTTTTCATTGTGCAACCTGGTTTGCCCTCCTCTTCTGTGAGCTAACTCCCTGCAGACTCTCAGCACCTATCTCCTCCCAGGAGACTTCCCAGCCTTCCTAGGGGCACTTCAGTATCTTTCCTCTGGGCTCTTTTCAGACTCTGTATCTCTCTCTCTCTCTCTGCATTATCACATCGTTTAAAAAGTATCTTTGTGTTTGAGCGCTCTGTTAGATTGTAAGCTTCTTGAGGGCAGGCAATCATTGTAACTTCCATCTTTGTTTTGTTTTTGGTTTTGCTTTTGTTTTCCCCCCAGTGCTTAAAATAGTGACAATAAACATTTAGTGATTAAATGTTTATTGAGGATATTAACGAGTTGACAAGTAGAGGAAATAGGGGTTCACAAAGGCAGTGGGGAAGGAAACTATTGGGGCCCTTGCAGGAAACAACATATAATCTAGTTCGGTTGAGCCTTTGCTGTACACAGGCACAAAGGGGGAAATAAGGATGGGAATGAGAATGGGGGATGCATTATGGAGGAACTTCATTTTGTCCTTGGATGAGAGGTTTGCATTTCAGTAGGTAGGTAATAGGAAGCTCTGGAAGGTTTTGAAGCCAGAGATTTATGAGGTCTGAGACCTGCTTTAAGAAGATATAGCTAATAGAACTGGAAACGGGGAGACCGGCTGGGAAGTTATTGCAATGGTCTATCATTTTCTGGTCCCTCAAACTGTCAATCCTTCTTGTAGGGTTTGGTGAAATGATTCCTTGCCTTTTTTATAGATGGTCTGTCTGTATTGATTGCTCAATACTACACGTTCATTTTGTAATATAACAAAATGTCAGTGTGTTTAAAGGCATTCATTTAATGTCAAAGATATAGAAAGGTACAATACATTGGAATGGAATGTTTTCCTTCCTCAACCTGAACATAGTCTTTCTTCTCATTATTTCACCTCCCCCTACCCACCACCACCACTGCCACTTTACAATTAGTTCCACTCAGCCTGTGCTTTTAGCTTAGCAGGTATTTCATTTTCAAGGGAAGTAATGCCCGAAGATAAGAAAGTTCCTCCCTGGAGTATGTGTGAGCAAGCAAAATAAGCAAAGTGAATTTGGTTTTTATATACTGGATAGAAGTATAGATGCACATTTCCTTCATTGAAAGTATATTAAAGTTTCCTAAACAGGATTTTTAATTCATTTAAAATGGCATGAGGTTAGGTGGGCTGTTGGTGCTTTGAATTAATGTGCAAGCTGTTAATCTCCATAGACCTGGATTTAAAATTAGACAAAGCAATAATTAGTTTGGCACCATCATTTCACTACCCAGAGGGTAATAATGTAGGTCATAAAATACTACAGCCTGGCACAAGTTTTTTTGTACAAAACAAGGATCTAGTATTAGGTGGTGTGGAAAAAAAAAAAAAAAAGATCGTCACTCGGAAGTACAATGGCTTAGTTTTTGATGTATGTTCCACTATTCCTGAAGAGCCCCAAATTCAGAAATTCTTATCAGGTTTTCCTGTTTAAGAAGAGTCTTTCCCATTTAAGTGATACAAAGAAATCTTCTCAGCTTCCCTCAGTAGCTGGTGTTTGCTGCCCACTCCCCACCCCATAATATGTTTCCACACAGCATTTGTGTATTTAGCCACAGAATTAATTTACACTACACTTTTATTTTGCTGTAGTTATTTTCCCCATCAGTTTGCCATTTTGTTAAATTATAAAAATGGCATACTATAAACATTCAAAAAAAAATAAAAGTGTTGCTTTCAAGGAAGTGCTTACCATACGTACCTTGATTTGTTTTCATGGCAAATGACTACTGGCAATATCAATAATTCAAGAACAGAAACAATGAAAATACAGAGGAATTGCATTTGGATACTTCTTCCTGTCAATCATCTTTGCCAGATTCCTATTTGAACATTTGGAAAATGAGGAAGACATCAGATCTAGCCTTAAGTATGAGTAATAGTTTTCTGTTTCCTTACACTGCTCATCCCGACTGAGCTTTGAAAGCACAGGTATCTCGGATGTCTCTGCGTAGCTTAATATTTCAAGCTATGGAAATAATGTTTTAATATTGCATTGAAAATATATTTCATACAATATACATGTACAGACTTTCTACTTTACATAAAGCAATATGCATGCACCTGTGTTTATCTATAGAGACTGTTCGATGTATTAGATGAGTACATTCACAAATCATTTAAGTTGAGCTTTTCTTTCAAGTGATGTGAGCTACTGATACAAACTTGCTAATGATAATTATAGAACTGATGCTGATTTAGTCATTTCAAAAAAGCCACGGAGGCATAATTAGTGTCTGAATGGCCTCAATATTGCATTATTAGGAGGCTAGGGTGAAACTTGAAATGAGAACATCAAGGCTGATAACAGAAAAGAAAACATGAAATACATACATAATTCATTCTGAGATATTATAAAGGTTTATAACCAGAAACAATAATTTGCAGAAAGCATCTCATGTACTGGAGCCAACTGCAATCATTTGGTCAACCTGTTAAAGATCAAATAGTATATTCTTAGCTATTCTCAGTGGTGTCTTTGTAATAAAGTAGCAGCAAACAGACACTGTTTGCTTCTGGTCACTTTTAAAGAATGTTCAGTTTATCAGTAGGGACTTTAATCTCAACCTTAATAGAGTACAAAAGCAGCCTTGTTCCTGTGCTTCTCTCCTTAAGGCCACAAGCCATGTGCGTTTTTTTAAATTCAAAAGAAGAAAAATAAAATTCTTCTGAGAACACTAAATACTGTGTTTTTTCCCAGACAGTAATTTTCATTCACCTTCCCTTTTTTTCCATACTTCTCTTCTCCCTCTTCTTCTTGCTGATACACAAATGTTCCACCATACTTCACAGTCATCACTGGAGTGAGCACATGCAGATACCTACGAAGTATCCCCTGCCTTGGACCCCTGCCAGGCCAACCATTATCAAGTGACCTGATGTGCCTGTTGACTAGAGCATTAAAACTCAAAAGCCCCCCCCCCCTTTTGGTACTCGCTTCTATTAGGGGGCAAAAGATATGAAGAATGGCTCTCAAATCATGTAAAACATAGAAACGGATTGCAACCTTAGTCATTCTTTCCCCTTAGCATAGGTATACAGGTAATCAGATGAAGGCATCTTTAAATATAAACTGTTTGCTATCTAAAATGTCTGCTTCCAATGTGGTTGTCACTGCTGTTATTATTACAGTTTCCAAAAATGACAAGTTTGGGTTGTATTGCATAGGAGGAATCTGGGCTGTAGTTTAATACTTACCATGAATATGTATAAATATTGTCCTCCATTTTCTAAAGAGGTGTCATACTTACAGAACAATTGGATTTTCAACTATCTGGGTGAAGAGAGGGTGAAGAGAACCATAAGTAACCAGGATGTTAGTTATGGAAGTGGAAAGAATAAACCCTTGGATGCAGGTTGGGGTATTATGTGAATCAAATACGGTGCATGAGACCAGACTATATTCTGGTCTCCCAACTACCACAGCCAATCAATCAACAATAAAAAACAATAAAACAAAACAAAAAAGAAACCCAAAAAACAATAAAATAAACAAACAAAAAAAACAATAAAGTTGATTTATTTACTAAGTCTCTCCACCCTCCCACAATATCTGGTGAACACTGAATGTTAACTATGTCTTTGCTAATTTCAGAGTCATTGACTTGCAGTCCCCTATGAGATGGGTGGGACTAACAGAAAGCTGGGTTTTTACACTTCCTGGTCACTAACTACAAGAAGTTACAGAGCCTTTCTATTCCACCTTTTCCACATTGATGAGTGGAGTAGCCAAATTCATGATTTCATTAAGGATGCTTTTGGCTGCAAATAAAAGAAGGAACAACTAACAGTAGCTTAAGTACTAAACAATTCATTATCTCTCAATAGAAATTTGTGAGTAGGGAAGTTCTTGGGTGTCTACTCTACTGTCCTGATAGTGATATTTCCTCTATATTACAGGACTACAGCTTCAGATGTCACTAGAGACTATTCTACATACAATGGAAGAAGAGGACTGTTATTCTACATGTCTCTTTTAATTTCTATGGAAAACCCTTTCAGAAGCCATCAGGGGACTTACTCGTACCATTACTGGGTCACATTTCTTTATTTAAACCATGACTGACAGGGGAGTGAGACCACTGGGACTGGCTTAAATTAATCATAAATCGGTTCCTGTGCTGAGAAAGGGGTCAACTATTGATAAACACAGAAACAAATGTGAAGTTCTCTCCTCAAGAAAGAAGAAACAGAAGCGGTTGCTGTGGCAGAGTTTGTAGAATGGCTGTGCAAGGCCACCATTCTTTATAATACCAGGAATCCCATTTTTACCATGATTGCTGGGAATGGTGACCCCTGGAGTTGTTGCACTGCACAACTGAAGTGTTTGCACAGTACAACCTGTATATGAACAACAAATAGAGTCTAATTTACTTGCCATATTTTCTAGCCCAGTGGTATGGTTCTGAATCTGGTTTTTATGATCTAATTTATATCTTTATTTTAAGAACCTACTTTTCCTAAGTTCCAATGGCTTATAGCACAGGTAAGCGGCCATGATTTCAGAAGTGATCTGGAGCCTGGGATGTGGACACTATTATTATGAACATAAATTAAAACATTTAAATGCTTTCCAACTTAAGCAAATAATAGAGATGCTGATTAGCTAAATATAATAGTAAAATGAATGAAAGCATTCAAATATTAACTTTCTTAAAGAATTTAAAGTAAAAAAGTCTGTGGTCTGGCACATAGGAGACACTGAACTGTTGAATGATTGAATGAATGAATGGAGTTAAGCCCACCTAGAGAAGAAACAGCAAAGAGGTAAAATTAACGCACTCCCTGCGAGTCCAACTAGCCATTCTTAGAACCTCGGAGATAAGAGGGAATTAAAAAATGCAACAGAAAAGATTTGGGATAGACACTGTTGCACCAGAAAAGAAGTCAAGCACTGGGGCATTAACAAGGTCCGTTACTGAATCTGGGGATTTTGAAGAAACACAACTTTTGCCTGTGATGACAAAGTAGAGAGAGTGAAGTTAAACTTATAAAATATCATTTCATTGCACTGACAGTGATAAAAATAATGACAGCTTTCACTTGAAATAATTTTCTATAGGATCGTTGTCAATGTTTACCTCCCAGAAGGAGGAAGGGGGGAAGGAAGTGGCTGGAGGCGGGGGAGGGAAGAGTATAAACACTGAATAATTTAAAATGTATAGAAGCATGACTTCAACTTTAAGAAATACCTACCTATATTGTTTCAAAAATAACCATTCTTTTAATGACTATAATTATACTTTTTAAAGCTAAACAGTTGAGCAGCATGCTCATGTCAGACGCTGTGTAATGAAGGCCATTTGTGCGTCTGCTGCCACAGCGATAGCAACTTTCCTTCCTTCCCTTTCCATTTTTCCCTGTAATAGTCTTAATTCTTTTCTATTTCTATAATTACACATGCGCTAAATCTACTTTTACGGTAACAAGATTCCACAAGGTTGGTGTTGGCTGTGTGTCACAGTGCCTGTAGTATTAGAGAACAACAAATATAGACAAAAACTCTATATAAGGAACCAACAGAACTTTATGATTCCTGTGCAGTCAAACTAGTCACCTTGCTAGTTCTAGATAATCTCAGTCTTCTCAATTTTTCTTAGTCTCTTGGAGATGCACTCAGTTAATTCAGGAATCTTCCTCTTCTCTTCATCCTTTCCTTCTTGTGAGGGGCATTCTAGGACCTGTTTTTGACACGGAGGCTGTGGTCCACACTCTGTCTTCCCTGAGGTTTACTTCATTCTCAGTCTTGGTGCTTCAACCTTTCTCGGATACACCTGTAGTCGGTATCTGTGGTCCTGTCATGTGGTCTTCAGCTTGTACGATCCAAGTGGCATCTGGTCAGGTTCCAAAGCATGTTTCCTCTTGTCCACTGAAATCCTCTCAGCTTTTCTGCATCCCTCTTAAAGGTTCTTTGAATATTTTCCCGTACCGTACTTGGTGCCTGCCTTTTGAGAGTCTGTCCTCAGACCTAATCCTGTAGCTATCTTACTCACTCATTGCTCCTATTCCACAGGGACACCATGATTAGCACAAACTGTTTTGAGAAGGGTGAATGGGGAGGGGCCAGCAAGAACCCCATACCTATAGCTCAGCCCTATTAGTCTGCTCTCCCTTAATGATCAAACCCTTCCCCTTCCACCTCTGTCCTCATCCATCTCTTCCCCTTCCTTCAATCCAGATGAAGTTTTTGATCTTTTTTTGTATTGGAAAAATAAATTTTTACTTCCTATTTTAACCTTTCCAACTCTGTTATTTTGGGTATAAACTCTCTTCTCTTACATCCATAAGGCTTTTTATTTGTAATTTTCAAGAAGTTCTCTCTCAGAATCCTTTGTCTTTTCTTTCTTTTTCAAGATTATTTGTCTCTATGCTTGGAACTCAAAGCTGAGATTTTGACTCTTATTTCTTCCTTACCTGTATAATCCCTCACTGGGAAGATGATGAATTGTGCGGAAAGGGTAATGTGGTGGATGTCCAGGGTAAGAAAGATCAGTTAATATCTCAAAATACGATCGTATTAACCCACCATTATTAGCTTGCTAGAGTGAAAGAAATCTTTAGAGAGAAACATCTCAATCCCCTCAGAAAAATAGCCAAGTATTAATTGCTCCCACATATTTTGCCAGCATGGCATTTAGAACCAATTGATATTTCAGTTACAAGCAGTACTGAACATAACAAACATCTCCATTATGTTTTTTCCATTTTCTGCTGATTATTTGGCTGTTTGTATCTTCAACATTCTAAAAGTAATCTCTATGGATGAGCAAACTTGAATTTGCCGTGGGTCATACACCGAGGTAGGCTTTATTTATTTATAAACTTATTTTTGGCTGCTTTGGGTCTTCATTGCTGTGCGCGGCAGGGGCTTTCTCTAGTTGCGGCGAGAGGGGTGGCTACTCTTAGTTGCGGTGCGCGGGCTTCTCGTTGCGGCGGCTTCTCTTGTTGCGGAGCATGGGCTCTAGGCACACCGGCTTCAGTAGTTGTGGCGCATGGGCTTAGTTGCTCCGTGGCATGTGGCATCTTCCTGGACCAGGGATCGAACCCGTGTCCCCTGCATTGGTAGGCGGATTCTTAACCATTGCGCCACCACGGAAGTCCCCGTGGTAAGCTTTTTACCTAACTTATTTCACATTATTTTGGGGAAGGAGTTATTTTCATCTCTATTTTTAGGTAAGAAAACTGAGTCCCAAAGAGGATAAATAACTTGCACCAAGGGCAGAAATCCAGTGAATGGCAGAGCTAGGACTTACACCCAGTTATTCCAAGTCCTTGCAATTTTTTTACATCTAGCTCTTGTCCTGCTCACTTTCAGTGGTGTTTTACGTCCCTGTGCCTTGCCGAACATCACTGGAGTGTGTACACACTCAGAATCAGTGTCATGACTGCAAGGAAATTGCTCAATACTTTTCAGACTTGTTCAGGCAAAATTTCCCATCCTAATTAGATTTGAAGTTACCCACTCATGCTGTAAAGCAGAGCTGAAACACTGTGCAGTGGAGTTCTTCTTGTTTATTGTTCAGTTAAACCGGTAGTTCTCGACTACATTTTTTCTGAAATGTCAACTGCTTATTAAGTAATGGGGGTGAGGGGACATTAAGTCAGGCCAAATGTGTTTCTATGTTTTAATGCCCATTTTCTTTCATTTGTTTGAGAAATGTTCACGATTCAAAATATGTGAATTCTTTAGTAATTAAGTTTTTACTTGTTTCTTTTGCTAAACTAAAAATGATACACATTGAGAGTGACTTCAACTTCTTTCATAGATAGCTTTTCTGTTCCCTCTTCTACATCTTTCCCTTTTTTCTTCCTATAACTGACTTTTTCTCTTAAATCACTGTTATCCTTTCCAGAAAATAAAGATACGCAATGTGGAATTCATTCAGGTCTGAGGTTAAAACTGAAACAGAATTATATATGTTTACATAATGTATTACAATATACATATACAAATTCAAAGTGTGTTTCTAAGATCTTTGGTAAATGTAATGTCCTTTAGAAAAGTGGGCAACTTCTACTTTTCCACCAAAACAAATGTAGAACTGTAGGACTAAATATCCATCTGCAGATAAATCATAAGACTAGAAAGGATATTTAATATTCCTAAAGGCAACATTTCTCAAAGTATGATCTCAACCCCCTGTATTAGATTCATCTAGGGGAGGTTATTGGATCCTATTCTAGACCAGCCAAATCAGAATCTTTTGGGGAGAATGATGGAATCTACTTTTAACATGCCCCGTGACGATTCTTTAACATACTTAAATTTGAGGACTTCTTCCTTGTGGCGTAGCTCTAGACCGCCCTCACCTTCAAGTGAGAAACACACTTGTAAAGTTCCAAGGAGCTTGAATCCATTTACACTCAATCTATTTTCCCTTCCTTCCTTCCTCTATCAACTTCCTTCCTCCCTTCCGTCTTTTCTGTATAGATATATTGATAGATAGATATGTAGATGATGGAAAGAGAACAGAGAGAATTATCTGCTAGCAGATAATGGTCCCTCCTTCCTGAAACTTATTTCTTTTGCCCTTTTGAGTACAGAAGGATCCTCCACATTCTTACACCCAGCAACACCTCAAGGCACAGCTAAGCCTTGCCTTCTTTATGGGTTCTTTCTTGTCTTAGCGGCTCTTCTCTTAATCTCCTCTCAAGGTCTTTTTGTCCCTCGTTTCATAAACACCAACACTGTGCACAGAGCCATAAAATGCATGGGACCACCGTGAAGAGACATATTGGCCCTACCATTATATCTTTTTATTTTCACCACTATATCTTTTATCAGGGCATTTAATAACTGGATTTAAAATGATATTTACTTATTATTAACTGTTTTGATACCTACATCTTTTTATCCTTCATACTTAGCTAGACATGGATTACATGGCTGGTGGAGATGGAGATCACCTATGCAATGATCTTCAGTCTTTTCAGAGGTAACCCTTGTTTATGCCTACGCACACATCATACTCACACACAGTTCTGGCTAAATATCAGTAGTCCTCCGCATAAACAGATTAGACATCATTTACCCCATGAAGTCTTCCCAAATCACCAAATCTGAAGGAGTTGTCCCTTTTATGTTTTCTGCTCCATTATACAGACTGTCTCTGACTTACGATGGTTCAATGTAAAATTTTTTGACTTTAGGATGGTGGGACAGTGATAAGCATTCGCTAGAAACGATACTTCGAATTGTGATTTTTGATCTATTTCCTGGCTAGTGATATGCGGTAGGATCCTCTCTTGTGATGCTGGTTAGCAGCAGTGAGCTCCTGAGGGTAAACAATGAAACACTTACAAGTGTTTTGTACCCATACAATCATTCTGTTTTTCACTTTCAGTACAGTATTCAATAAATTACATGAGATATTCAACACTTTATTATAAAATAAGCTTTGTGTTAGATTATTTTGCCCAACTGTAGGCTAATGTCAGTGTTCTGAGCATGTGTAAGGTTGGCCACGTTAAGCTATGATGTTTCGTAGGTTAGATGTATTTAAATGCATTTTCGACTTATGATATTTTCATGTTATGATGGGTTTATCAGAATATATCCCCATCATAAGTCAAGGAAGATCTGTATTGCCATTAAAAACACTATGTTAGTATCTTTTGTAGCCTCTTTCTTACCTCACAGGTCAAACACTTTAAGAACAGATATTATTTTTTATGATGTGATCAGAGCCCAAAACAATTCCTAACACACAGTAGTTACTCATTAAAATCTCCTGAATAAATAATTAAAAATTTAATTATTTGAAATAAAAGCAAGTTTGTATTGCTGTGATTATAGCTATTATTCCTTGAGAATGGAAACCTATCTGTGAACATTGTAGGTATTCAATACATATCTGCTGAATAAATATTAAACCGATAAATTGTTCAGAAATGTAACTAAATTCAGTTTACCATGAGGATCATCACATTCTGTTAAACACACTGATGCTATTAAGCACGTATACTTACACATATTCACACCCATGTATTTTCTTATAATAATTTATCACGAAACATCTTACACTTAATTCCATCCTTTTTAAACTGAGGAAAGAGAAAATATCTTATATAAAAATATCTTATATCAAAGTATTTACCTACTAAATACCATTCAGATGACCCCACTATAGTGTGGAATCTGATTTTTAATGAGTGTGTATGTGTGTCTGTACATATTGGTCCATATCTATGTCTATGTAGTTTCTAACAATATATCTGTATATGCACATTTACCTATGAATATACATATATATATATGCACATATATGTATGTATGTGTGTGTGTATATACATATATAGCCATATAGTTTTTCAGGATATATATTTTGTAAATATAAATACAGAAAGGAGAGACAAAGAGCTATGTAGTTTTCAGGAACTACAGGATATTTAAGCAAATTCACATATTTCTTTGTAATATCAAAATTATGTTTGCTTTAGAATTACTATAGAATCGGGCATAGGAATTAATGTTGTAGGATAGTTATTAACAGATTTATATTGTCAATTTTTTTTCCTTCTAGTTTCTTCTGCTGTTTTTCTTCTTTCCCCTCACCTACCCCTCTTGCTCTTTAAACAATTCTTCACCTCAAATATATACACAAATAACATACTGAGAAGGGCCAATGACTGAATCATGTACCTTTAGTGAGGTTCCAAGTAAAAAGATCTAGTGACAGGATGCTTGCTGGAACTTGTGTTTACCATATTTTCCTCATCATTATATTCTCAGGCAGATGGGTCAATAAAAGAACATATCTGGGGCTTCCCTGGTGGCGCAGCGGTTAGGAATCCGCCTGCCAATGCAGGGCACACGGGTTCGAGCCCTGGTCCGGGAGGATCCCACATGCCGCGGAGCAGCTAAGCCCGTGCGCCACAACTACTGAGCCTACGCTCTGGAGCCCATGCTCTGCAATGATAGAAGCCACCGCAATGAGAAGCCCGTGTACCTCAACAAAGAGTAGCCCCCGCTTACTGCAACTGGAGAAGGCCCGTGCACAGCAACGAAGACCCAACGCAGCCAAAAATAAATAAATAAATAAATTTATAAAAGAACATATCTACATCTACAGAGAATGCAACCCCATCCTAACACTTGAACCTTCTTGCTGGGCTGAGCCACGAGCTACTAGTGATTTGATTGGTCACAAGTAAACAAAGGGACAGAGCTTCCTGACATTGGAAAATGCATGTAGGAATTTCCATCCAACGCTCATTCTTTCCATGGCGGGAGCCTTTGAGCTGAGCTGAAGGTGGCAGGATATTATTCTCTAGGACTGTACCTTAATTCTTCATAACCTACAAACAGAAATGAGTCAAGGTTTTGAACCAGTAACAGTAGTCTCCACTGTGTGTTCTACTCTATGTCAGTGAATGTGATCTCACCTAATGGAGTAGATGCAGAGGTATAATTTGGTGCTCTTGACTCAGGAGGACCTCCTCATTGTAGAAAAAGAGCTGCTTGCTTCATTTTGCAGGTTATCACTCTAAACCCTGATATGCTTGGCATCTGTGTCCTCCTGAAATTGTCTTATTACCTTGTGAATGGGCACCATGCCATGCTAGCAGATGGACATAAAAATGCCAGAAACCTGGGCTGTGTGTCATTTTTGAGTTTTAGTGTCTAGAAATCTATGATATTTTAAATGCAGCTTTGGAGCTTGAAACACACTTGGAGAGAACACTAGCACGCTCAGGGCCTGGTCAAATAATAGTACTGTAACATGCCGACGGTAGACAACAGCAGGTATAGATCCTGTGCCTCTTTCTTAATCTATCACTATCAAAATGTCGTATTTAATTGCTGGAAATTTGTTCTAAGAAACACCAAGAGCCATGCCTCAGGTGGCAAGACAGAGGAGAAATACCATGGGCTTTGTTGACCACGAATAAATTACTTAACCTCTCTGAACCTAAGTTTTATCATTTATAAGATGTGAATTGAGGCAACAAATTACATAGTGTTAGGTATTTGTATATGAACCTCACAGAGTTACTGTGCAAGTGAAATACGACACTTTTTAAGAAAGTGCTCTGTGAATTGTACAGTATCATTCAAATGATAGTTGTGAGCTATTTTTTTTTTTTTTTTTTTACACCTGTTAGTAGCCCAGCTAACTTTCCTATTGCTGATTGCAGTTCTGAGGAAGAGAATGTCAAGATTAAATTTGGGTATCAGAAGTTGTTGTTACTGAGTTGCTGAGGAGAGGTTAATAGTGAGCTTTATTTTGGCGAAAAAAAATTTTCCCAACTTGGAAAGGGCTAGATAATAATGAGCTCTTCACTGGGCAGACAAGCAGCAGGGCAATTTGTAGACCACATTTATGCTGCCCAAGAACAGGGAAGAGGTGAGAAATTTTCTGGTGATTTAAGGCATTAAAGACCACTGATCCAGATCACTTGGGCCCCAAAGTGAAAATCTGAGCGTGAATTATTCAGAATGGCTCCCTCTGCAGATCAGGGGCCATTGACCATAGATTTGCTTACACTGGTTTTGGACCTCTGTGCCCAAAAGATTTCTGCCATTGTTCCATTTGACTTATATTCAAATAAAGTTAAAAAACAAACACATGAAAAAGAAAAAGTAGCAATCCGAGACTAATTTTACATTTTTTGTGTGCAATATAATTTACTCAAGCGTATGAACGTGGATGAGAATGGCATCATTGCACAACTTGGATCGTAGATGTTAAATAATAGAAAGCATAAAACTTCTGCCTCTACCAAGCTCTACAATCTGTGAAGTTGAGAGAATTTGGCACTGGGTTCCCAGCTGCTTTTCAGAAAATGCTTTGGTTATTACTGAGACTGGATTCTTCCCCTTTTTTTCTGCCAGTGAGCCAGTTTTATGCTTGTTGAATGAGGAAGAGGAGATGAAATATACAATGAGGGCCTCCCCCACAGAGCTCTGTGATTGTGACATAATATGAAAAAGTGATTTCTTCTTACAGGTGTGGCTCATCTCAAGGTAAAGCCCAATATGTGACTAATGAGCCTGAGAAGTTGGCACATACTTAAAAAAAAACACTCATATCAGAATCTTATATTGCTAATTGTTTTCCTAAGATTTTTCTCGTTTTTATTTCATGTACCAGTTTAAGTCTATGTTGGTTTGTTTCAGCTTTATGAAGTGCTCATATGTGAGGCAGACAAAAGTGGGGGAAAAAAATCTGTATTTTAATGAGTAAGTATTCAGCTGATAAACTACCACAGGCTGAGACAAGGGAATCCAAATGGTGATTATGTTCCAATGAAATTATTTCTTCAATTCATTATCTTTCTTTAAAAATTTTTCAACAATATTTGGAGAAAAATACATTCACGGGGGTAATAGGTTGAATTTTGTATTGAAACAATACAGCTCCCCTTTGAGGGAGCTAATTCGATTGGAGAATAAGAATGATATTAATTATTGAATTAATGTTAACTTCTTAAGTTTAGGATAATTTTAAATATGCTTAAAGTAAAACAGTGCTGATTAATATTTTTAAAGTATTATTACGACAGGAATAAAAATAAATCAGATTAAAACTATACTAGTAGAGGATGGTTTCAATGAAACTGACATCACACATCAATTTACTGTCTGGCACGACACATTAATTGTCTTTTTTACCACTAAGAGTCCCCCTAGGGAAACATAACAACAATAATAACAAAAATAATAAAAAAAATTAAATATGCCCAATTAATTTGCACAATCTGAGCAATGGGCTTTGTATGTGTCAGACTGCTTATGAAATGCTAGAAAACTCTGGAAATCAGAGGGTGGGGAGCATGTGCTTCTTTCTATAAGCCTCGTGCCCTCCCATTTAGCTGTTCTGACATGAGCTACATATTGGCATTAACTATTACCGATATCTTTCTAACTGCTCTAATAACAAATTCTTGTTATTTCAAAGTGTCTCAACTGGTGGGTCAGTGCTAGTGATTAGAATAGCGTAAGTGTATGTAGACTTAGTACTGTAATTTAATTTCATTGTAAATATTGAGTAGTGTATTTCCATGTAGACCATGAGAATTGAGCTGTACTGTTCTAAGCAGTAAATGAACTCTGACACTTCTCCATCAGTCCCTATCTAGTAATTTTTTATGACTCCAAAATGAAACATCTTTTTTTAAGAAGTCTCTTTTTATTAGTATAATATAGTACACGGTATTCCTTCACTATATATATGCAGGTTGGAATGAAAATATTAGCAGTTGATGTTTGCAGAGTGTTTTAGGGCTTAGAAAGCCTCTTCATCTACCCCATTCTATTTAAAAAAGAACTGGAGACTCAAGGGAGTTAAGTGATTTGTCTAAGATCTCATAGTTTGGTGAGTGGCACAGAGCGGACTTGACATCTTCTGACCCTAAATCCCAGGTTTTTCCCAATGCTAAACCATTTTCCCTGCAGAGTGCTCAAGGTTAAGGGCTTTGAGGTCAATGAACTGGGTTTGAATCCCAACACTTGGATTAACTTTGGGTAAGACATTTAACATCTTAGTCCATGTAAACTGGAGAAACTCTCAGTAACGATCTTATGGAGTTGTGAGAATGAAACAAAATAACTTGCTGCTTTGCTCCTGGCACAGTGCCTGGCACACTGCAATCAACCAATGAATATTGGTTATTGTTAACATATAGTCATGTGCTTACTTATGCTTACTAATCATCATTTGTGTATTTGTGTGTTTTGGCTTCCCTCAAGTCTAAACTTGTCTCTCGAGTTTCTCAAGGGAAGTAACTTTCATTTATATTCTCTGTAGATGTTAGAGAAATGCTCTTGGAATGAATGTGGAAGTGAATGATGCTAGAAAAAGCTTTTGGAATGAATGTTGAAATGAATGAAAACAAAATGTCTCAATATGGCACTTAATTAAACTATTGGAAGTAATTGGAACCCATTATAAGCATCTATTCTAGAGAATATGAATAACTGAAAATCTGAATTTTTTTCACTTATAGTCCAATTAGTAGGAGTGCCTTCTGAATTATGATGCCAATACTTTAATTTAGTTTATTCACTGATGCAGAAACTCTCTGCTTTCACATATAATCATTTTAATTTTTGCATATCTAGGTTTTTCATATGTTTTGGCAGTTCTCTCAGATAAATATTCTTATGTGCCATTAGAACCACAATATTAATATCTGAGCTTACCAAATAGCCAAATCTGGTTTTTTGTAGCTTTTTCACATTTGGTAACATATTTAGTCATTATCATATAATCAGCCACAGTGTATAAAATTTTTGGAATTGCTTTCCTTTCTTAAAGACTTTATATCATATAAATAAAGACAAAATAACTTTCTTTAAACATATGAAGTATCACATCTAGAAGTGGAAGAAAAAGTAACAACACAGTACAGATGTGTGTGTAGCAAATAGGGCCAAGTGTATAAAATACTAAGTTCACTTGGGTTAAATTTCAAATTAATAAATGTATATCATTTCTGGGACAGTTATTGCATTTGTTGTCTTTTTTCATTACCAAACATGAAAATATAATCTTTCTCTCTTAGGAGTTCATCAAACTCACTGCTTCTTCTGTCTCTGAGATTAAGTTCCCTTGCTGTAGGGAGGGTTGTGATGTCACAGAGAACAATGACTTCAGCTACTGTAGAAAGAGCCATAGCCCACCACTCACCAGCAACCAAGAGCTTGTTTTCAGGCAAATGTTCTTGGCAATAACAACACAAACAGCTTGATAATAACTGTCTATGCTCTTCTCAGACTTTCCTACACTGCTTTAAAAATGGTTTTGGTAAGAAATTGAGATTAATACAAAGCTATTAATTAAAATAAAATGGCCAGGGATTTATAACTTACAAGAATAACTCTCCAAGAGGCTACTCTCCTGGTGGGCTCCAAAACCACCGGGAATCATTCCAAAATCTGTTGCCTTTCTGAGTATCAAAACCATTAGACAGCAGAAGAGACCAATGTGAGCAAGATCCATCAGTCTGTGATGGCGCCAGGGTCTTCAGAGTCCTGAGGTTCAGACCAGGCTGGCTCCCAGGCTCTTGTCAATTGGAAAGCTGGTTCTGAAGCCCCAGCCAGAGAGTGTAGGGCAGTTTCTTATTCACTCCTAAGGGCAGGGAGCTCCAGGGCATCGTAGGGTACCTCAAACCACACTGATTTATCTAAGGGAATGCTAGCTTTCCAGAGGATTAATCTTCTTGGTTATCTTCTCATGAAAATAGCTCTTAATTTACCACACCTTGGGGAAATTTCTGCATACGCACAGTTCTCCATGCTCCACAGAAGGTTTCTTACACACGCATACACACATGGGGTATGCAAACACATATACACACATATATATGTATATTTAAAATTGTGGTCCTATTTTTTTAGTTCATTTCCATAATGTATCACATACATGTGATGTACTAGGTGCTAAGGTGATTGCAAAAGAATATGCTACAAATCTTGCTTTCAATGAGATTATATATAATCAATGACAGAGTTGGAGGTTTAAAAAAAGTAGGCCCGTCTAGTCCCATTCTCTCAATTTATAGATGAAGAGCCTGGGGCTCAGAAAGATTGAATACTTATGTCACACAAATTAGTAGTAGATTCAGGCCCCAGTCTCCCACAGTTGTAACAATAATACCTTCAGTGGCTTAGATTGTTACCACCACTACAATTGCTCTAATCCTTATTAAGCACCAGGCTAGTGCTAAGTGATTTGCATGCATTGTCTCATTTAATGACCCAGCAAGGTCAGTACTACCACTATCCCCATTTTATGGGTCACCCTGCTGGCAATGGCAGAGAAGAAGTTCAAGTGTTCTGCTGTCTGATTTGATATTCCGTGCCCTCAACCAGAGAGATTTCCATATGCAGTGCCCTCTTCCTTACATGCTTGATTTAAGAAAAAAACTGAGAGTCAGTATATACTAAAACGCTAAATATAATCAGGTGCCAAAGCAACGGTAGAAATAATGGATGGTCAGGGTGGTTGGAAAGGGTGCAAGTCCCGCTTGCCACTCCATGGAGAGTGTACGAGGAAAGATGCAGAGTGGGGCGCTGAGCAGGTGTAGGGGGAGGGGATATGAGGAGCCTAAGCTTACGGAAGGGGTATGCAGTGGGAGGGCTAGATTGCAGGTATTAATGAGGACCTTTGGCACTCTCAAGATGAGTAGCCACTTTTTATAGCTATTGTTACTACTTTGGCTTTGCTGGCTTCTAAAAATTAAGGCATGTGTCTTTTTACTTGGTGTTCCAACTGCTTTTAATTTATATATTAATTTGCTAATTCTGAAGGGCAAGACACTATGAAGGGTTACTCCAAAACTAATGTATTGTATTGCACTGTATTATGTGACTGTGCATGATGTTTTTGGTTTTTCATCCGAAAAAATCAGGGAAAGAAAGTCTCCAGCAAACGGTCTTTCTCCAAGGCTTTACCTTCACAGACTGCTTTGGATAGTTCTGCATTTGCTTTTGTGAGCTAGATGATTATGAATTGATCACTGGAAGGAAATTTTAAAAAGCAAGTGTGGTATTTAGACAATTTTGGAGGAGGGGAAGAAGAAAAAGGGAGTAACTGTACAGGATAATTAAGTTCCATCTTTGTGTTCGTCTTAGAAGTTCAGGCCTGTTTAACTGACCTACTCTAACCTGCTGCAAAGGAAACATTAACAGCAGTGGAGGTATAAATATTACGTAGTGCTGTTATGCTTGTGTTAAAACAAAAAAAAGACAAAAGGCTTGTAGTTTTTAAAAATACTGGTACATTTGCTGTATTGGATAAGAAACCCAAATGTATAGCTCTGTAGCACCACCTTAAAATAATACCTTAAGTAGGGAAGGCTCCCTGGTCTTTTCTTAAACTGACTTAGTTGAGCACTAGTATGGTCAATAAAAGCATAACACTGGGAAAACAGTTTTCAGAAGTTTGTGCTATTTTTCTATCAGCTGTCTTACATGGAGAGCTTTAATGACTCCTCTGTCACACTAATGGGCATTTCTGTGTGTTTCAGCAAGTCAACTACTTCTGGCTTATCCTGTTGGCCCCATTACCATTCACCTGCAGGCAACGGAAGCTCAAAGGAAGGTAGGGAGACGCAGCTCCTGAATTCCCTCTGAGACTCAAAAGAGGAGGTTTGTGGCTATTTTTCATAGAAAAGTTAACCTTGCAATTGACCACTTGACCATCCAACTATATGTAATATGGCTCTGGTTTCAGTATTCAATTACACACTTAGTAGTGCATACATGACAGAAAGCTCATTCAATTAATTTCTCAGCTTTTCCATTTGTCTTGGAAGGCATTTTCTTTCTTCACAGAAGCAGCCCTTGATTAAGTGGGGGAAGGCATATCTTAGGCTCTTCACTGTCAGGATGTTCAAATGATGAAAATATCATCTTTGATATGCTCCACTGAAAACGTCTTGTATGTGGAGTAGAGATGCATATCCCTGGAGAAGGCTGTCCTGTGTTATAGAGCAGGTAAACTGGTGGGGATGGAGGCACTTCACTGAAAGTCTCCTGTAGCCCCACATTAATATGCTTGGACTTGAGCCTGATGCTTCCCAAACAGACTAGATGGTGCCCCTTGCTTAGATTCTGCTCCTGACAGGCCACGGGCTGGAGGGCGATTCTTGTTGGACTCTACAGTTTTCTGGCTTTCCTTGTTTGACAGAATCCAATTCTCCTGACCTTCAGGACATGGAGCAGACCTCATCGCTTCCACCTGGCCTGCACAGTAAGTAAAGCTATGCCCCTGGAATATCGCTGCCATGGTTAGTTTAATTTTAATTTATTGCAGAGATGGTTTTATGCATATGACTTTATAACTGTGCACGTACCCTGAGACCTCTGAAGGTCAAATAAATAATAAATGCTCATTAAGGGCTTCGTGCTTTCGCTGAAACTGGCCAAGAAAGGTGTCACTGGTGATACTTTCATGTGGACAAATAGCATCCAAGTCAAGTAGGATCTAGTATTAAACTATTACAGTATTTGGTTCTGCTGCTCTAGAAAATTATATGCCGGCAATGCCTAGTCAATCATTAAAATAGTGGGACCGTTTAAAACTGGGAGGTACTTGCTGTTTAACCTATTTTTCTTTTAAACCATTGGAATTTGGGGGGTTATTCTTCTTTGCTCTGTGTGTGTGTATGTGTGTACGTGTGTAGAATGGGAGAGAAAGTGGAAAGGGGGGAGAGAAAGAATAAGTTCTCACACTTCTTAAAGAAGTCTCCTGTTAGAGGTTACAAAAAGAAACCCTGATTTTTACCTGTGGATGAGGTACAGAACAGGGTACCAAGGTGATCCCAGGCTGCAGCTGCAGAATTCCTGCCATGAAAATCCTGGCGTCCAGATGTCGTGTGTTCAGACCCCTTCAAGGTGGAAGTGCTGCCCCCATCTCTGACATGCTGTCTCTTTCTCCGTATCCCTGGGCTGCCAAGGGGGTCCTGGATGTGGATCAACGAGAAAGCGCTCAGTGTGCCCAAGGCCTCCTATCTGAAAAATGCTGAATCACTGGACTTTGGGACGTGAATAAAAGTTAATTCTCTTAAAGAATAAAACATAGAATTCTGACAATTTTGGTTGATAGCACTCATATAATCTTAACAAACAACACAACCTATTAACGTGATAGGGAATTCTACTTTATAAACTTCAGTGTTATGCTATGTTCCAAGCATGCTCTCCTTCACGTTAACTTAAGATATGTTTATAACCTAATTATGTACATACATTCTATTCTTTATCCTAAACATATTTATAGCTAAGAAAGGAAACCTAAAATTGGAGCTGATTATGTTTGTTTCATTGGCTTAAAAGCAACCATGAGCATATAACCTTTTTGGAAACTCAGCTTTCCTTGAAAACAAACAAACAAAACCAAAACAGAGATCCTAGCTTTTGATTTTAATAATGTAGAATTAATCTTAATTTAGAAGGGTAATCATCATGGATTATTATAGTCTGTATTTCTTTGAATGTGCCTAATTCTTACCTTTCTGTTTTAATACCTTTGTTCATGTCGGTAACTACACTCAAATGGAGATACCCTGGTAAGTGAAATCTCTCTCCAATTCCTAAATCAAATCTTTGGTCCTCATTCTACTCAAGAGCCAGTTTGGATCAGGTCTGGAATGGTGGAGAAGATAAAGTGTGGAAAGGTGTGGGAGAATACGAAGTTGCATTCCCAAGTTTATTTCTCTTCCTAGCTCCTTCCCTGTAAGTCCTCCCAGTGAATCTACCTGAAGATTTGATTATGTCCCTTCCATAAACCGATAGGATTAGTCTTAATCCATCCAAAGTTCTTACTTTGTTTTGGGTGTCTTAGAGTTTTCCTTGATGTGGACAAATTTAATTAACTTTTTTATGGCCCGAAAGACCACCATCATCCTGATCTGCATTATTGACTTTCCTTATAAGCTCTACAGGCTAAACATAAAAATAAAAGAAAAATTATTTTAGTCCTGTCAATTCCACATGGCCCTACTGCCTTTAAAGTGTAGAACCCTTAGTCATTGGTATATAATTGCTTACAAGGTGATCTTTTTCAGTCTTATTTTGAAATATTGTTTTAAACTCACAGGATTCCCAAGGTCTAGACAAGCATATCCAGGCTAAGCAAATGCAAAGTCAAGAATAAATGCAAACACCATTCAATAAGGATATTCGAGTGCCAGGTACTCTGCCAGGTCTTTGACATGCATTATATCATTTACTCCTCATGGCCACTGCATGAGGGAAGTATTCATACTTACCCAGTTCACACATGAGGAGACTGAGGCTGAGAGAGTAACAGACTCAAGGCAAGCAGACAGGCTGAGATTTCACCTAGGTCTATCTGACTCCAAAGTCTGTGCTCTGAACTCCAGAGCTTCAACATCGTGAATCAAAACATTAATTGATAAGTAGTGAAAAGGGAGGCTTTGCATTAAAAGTAAAAAGCATTTTTTCTTCCTAAAGAAAATCGGTCGTTAAAAAAACTTCAGTGTGAAAAGGTAGGGGACCTCATATGTCTGCCGGGCAATTCCTCTCCTGTGAATTTAGATCCAATCCACTATCAATATTTTCTGGCAGTATTTCTTTCCTTTTACCGCTACATCATTCGTAAAGTTCAGTGTTTCCAGAACTATAACACGCCAATCCTTACCATGCTTTCTCAGCACTATTTGTATTTTAAATGACTGGAACCATTGCAGCCAATCACATTAGAAGACAGAGGACACTCTTGTTAATTCCAGGCAATATGTGAAGGGAGTAAAAACCCTGAGCGCTCTACACAAGCATTTCCCAGATGTTTGTCAGACTTGTCTATTTTCTCTAACTCACGTGCAGAGAAACCCAGACAAATCTGTACTTTTTCTTTTGTATTGACCAAGTTCTAGGAATAAAATGTTTTCCTGAGCAACAAAAACAAGAAATACTACTGAGTGCTTGTAGTTTAAGCTATAATATATTTATTTGTAGCTTTTCTGAAGTGTGTCTCTTTTGTGCAGAACTTTTAACTTGATTGCTTTTTTTAAAGCAACTGCTCAGCATTGCTCCTTAGACCCACAGACTTCAAAAACATCCTAAATGAAGCAAGAGAAAAATTTCAAGGAAAAGATTTGGCATTAGAAAGCAAAATGGGAAAAGTAGTAATTCTCTTTTAGAGGAGCTCTGATTTATTTAGAACCCTAATTCAGCTTCCTATAGATGGATATTCCTTTAAAAGGAACCCATCCCTTTCTAAGTATTAATTTCCTCTTTTATATAATTGTAATATTCCTTCCATACTTATATTACAAGCTTCTGATGGTGAAGAGGTGAGATAATCAGCAGCTCATTAAAGTTAGAATATTCTAATTTTACTAGTAAAAAATGTAAAAAAAAAAATTCTATGTAAGCAAGTAAAATAAATTTGCCACAGACAAATGAGGTATTGCTCTTACAGTCAAACTTTGGGACAGATTAGATTTTAAACAGGGAACCCACAAGCTAAATTAAGAAAAAAAAAAGAATAGGTTGAGATGAAAGGGTTGCCAAGGAACACACTGAACACTTGTGCAATCATTCAGTGCTTTTTTTTTTTAATAAATTTATTTATTTATTTTTGGCTGCACTGGGTCTTTGTTGCTGCACGCGGGCGAGTGGGGGCTACTCTTCATTATGATTCACATGCTTCTCATTGTGGTGACTTCTCTGTTGCAGAGCACAGATTCTAGGCGCACGGGCTTCAGTAGTTGAGGCTCACAGGCTCAGTAGTTGTGGCCCATGGGCTCTAGGGCACAGGCTCAGTAGCTATGGCACACGGGCTTTGTTGCTCCGCAGCATGTGGGATCTTCACAGACCAGGGCTCGAACGCGTGTCCCCTGCATTGGCAGGTGGATTCTTAACCACTGCGCCACCAGGGAAGCCCTCATTCAGTGCTTTTGACAATAAGGTAGATATTACATATATAAGGAAGAGTGTTTTATTACTATTATTTTTGACACCAGAATAGTCAAATATTTTTCTGCATCTTTTATAGGGCACCTCACAGTGCCTGGACTATTGCAAGTGCTCAATAAATCTCTGCTAATTTGACAAACCCTCTCTCATTTTTAGTGATTATCTCTTTTGAGGGAAGCAATTCAATATGAACTTCTAGATCCTACAGTTAGTGAGCTAGCAGCCTGGAGCCACAGGGGTTAAAGAGCATGTGTCTTAGAGTCAGAAGGACTTGGTCTTGAATGAAGCTCCTATTAGAGCTGTGTGATGGGGTCAAAGTACACAATGTCTTTGATCCTCAGTTTCCTCATCTGTAAAATGGGGGAAATGATACCTATATCACAGTGGTTTTGTATGAATTAAACTGGATAAAGCATTTAAAGTGTTCAGTGCAGTGCAGGCACACAAAAATTGCCCGCTAAAGCGTAGCTATTATTATTCATTGTGGTAGTGGTAGTGTCATGATATTTCCTCCCTCCGTCCTTCCCTCTTCTCTGCCTTCTCTCCTTTCTTCCTTTTTCCCTTTCTTCTTTCTCTCCTAGCCACAAGTAGAAGGGGATGTCCCATAATGGAATTACCGTTATAAAATGCCTCAATTACTATAATGTTCTTGTATGGTCATGCTCTGATAATACTGAGTGCTGTCACTGAAAATGCTGAAGGACAATTTTAAAGGTAAGGTCTTGAAAATTTGGATTTTTCTATCATCCTCCCTAGCCCTATGCCTTAGTAACCATCTGTATTTCTCTTAATCCATTTGTGGCCCAATAGGTTGCTCTTCCTTTTTACTTTAACAAGTCTCTATCTGTAGAGATTCCACTGTTGTTGTGACAACAGTTGGAGTGGATCACTGCCTTGCAAAGAACCATCACCTGAATCTTCTCACTCCCAGGTAATAACCAGAGAGAGCTAGTCTCACTTCCTTATCCTTGTTTCTCCTTAAACTTAAGAAGAAATTAAAATTAAAAATATACTGTGTTAGTTTTCTTGGGCTACTGTACCACAGTATCACAAACTGGGGTGGCTTAAAACAACAGAAATGTATTATCTCATAGTTCTAGAAGCTAGAAGTTCAAAATCAAGGGGTTGGCAGGGCCATGGTCCCACTGACACCTGTAGGAGAGAATCCTTCCTTGTCTTTTTTAGCTTCTGGTGTTTGGTGGTAATTCTTCATGTTCCTTGGCTTGTAGATTCATCACTCCATCTCTGCCTCTGTCATAATGAGGCCATCTTCTTCCTGTGGGTCTCTTCTTCTCTTTATTAGGACAATAGTCACATTGGACTAAGGGCCCAGCATACTCTAGTATGACCTTAGCTTAACTCAATGAATTATATTTGCAACAACTCTATTTCCAAATGAGACTGCATTCTCAGGTACTGGGGTTAGGACTTCAACATATCTTTTAGGGGGACACAAATTTATTCCATAATATACATTACAATGCTTAAGCTAAGTAAAATAAAGTTTCAAGTAATTCTAGTGAAATTCAGAATAAATCTGATGGTGTTGTCAAGTACAGGGAAGAAGGAAAGAATTAGAAAGGATTAGATTGGCCAACAGATATTTACTAAGCACTTAATGTGTGCAACCATGTAGAATATTCTTTAAGCATCCGATAATCTATTTATCTTCAAGGACTTCACAATTGAATTGAAGGATTTTGGATACTACACGTGTTTAGAAGCAAACAGAACAACATTTTCTTACCTTAAAACATAGTCAACAACCAAGAAATGAACAAAAATACCTCTGTGCCACACCAGCCCAAAGTGAGGTTTCCAAGTCTGCACTATATGCATGTGGTTTCCTTGCAGAAAAGTAGTTCAATAGCCTATTAACTCCTATGCAACATATAATTGTAGCAATCATATCCATTTGATTTTCCTGTCTACCACAGACTAGTCAGGCATTTTGAAAGCAGTGAGAATAACAACTGAAAACCTGACAATAAAAGAAAGGCTATGAAGGAAAAAGAGAACTAACAGGAGAACTGAAATTTTGTTACTTTCTGAAATCATGTAGTGTAGGGACAATCCGATATGCTTTGTCAGGTTTTGTGAACCTTATTCCTTACAATACAATATAATAATTGGTGTTCAATGTAATGATCCCAAGATATGGAGAAGCATTTAGCTTCTGACCAATATGTTATATTTAATAAGGCAGACACATTTGTAACATATTTTAGAGTTTGTTCCAAAATTGTTAGAAAATATTAAATGATAAAACCAAACTATTTACAGAACTTAATCTACAACGACAGAGCCCAAGAGTGTTTTTGGCAGGTTTTACTTAAGTGCAAATGAGTGGCAGATACATGTTTAGAATTTCAGTGCAGAGGAGGGAGATAAAAATGCTGGGTTGGAATGGTCATAGATAATGTCCAGAAATTGGCCCCTCGTTAGCACTTAGAAACACAGCTGGGTTTACTGTACTCCGGAGTTATATGAGTCTAGTGAAATAGGCTCTAGCACTTTTCCCGTCAAGAGTGGTCCGTACGTGAAGCCCACAGTCATAGATGATCCTGTACACTTCAGAGCCTAGCATGATTCAGGAACTGACTAGGCAGTTCAGTTTTCCTCTTGGTTAGATTGCAGACTTTCCAGGAGAGGCACTACAAACTCAAATGCCTTCATGGATCTAGCAGGCAATATAAATGAATCAAGTGTGACGGGTATGAGATATTATTTGGAAACAAATTTGGAAAGAACGTGCCCCTCTAAAAGCATTATCATTTGTATTTTCTTTATAATCTGTGCCTTTAAAATTATCCAGCCTGGAACTGAATTCAGATCTAGAGCCTCCGGATCACAGCCTTGGCATCTAGCATCAACCCATCCAGTTCCAGGCCCAACATGACCTTGGTTTCTTATGGCTCAGGCCTGCTATCATTCTCTTCGCTCTGTTTTCACCCAATGGCCTTGGTATTCCGGAATTGAGAAGTGAGAGAATATCCACTGGTCTAACATTTACCAAAGAATGTTTTTAAGGACACTGGTCCTGTGAGATATTCCTAAAAAAGTAGGATCTTGTTATCAAATAATTATGGGAAATAACACATACTATACCCCCTTTCAAATGATCACTATACACATTCACATATTAAAAGCTCTGAGACGACTTTTAATAAAGAAAATGGATAATTCAATGTTTTAATTCAAAGCTAACCACACTTAGTTTGTTACTGAACTTCCCTCCTCCTTTATAATTACATCATGAAGAGGTAATGTTCCATGGAGCACGCTCTGGAAAACACTGAGACATTACCTCTTACAGAACTCTATATTAAATTGTATAAGTGAGAAAGGCAGAACTAATTCTTGAACATGCAAAGAGTTTATATAAACTTGTTTAGCGTTTCCATACGGGGAAGAAACATCCATCAATGATGTCCCACTTTGTCTGTCCAATAAATGCTAGGGAAAATCTTTGGCCCTTTTCTCCACCCAATTATTTGCTTCACCCCAGAGGCAAGAGTAACTTCCCTGGTTTGGTCATGTCTTGGTTATTAGTGTGTGAGCTTACTCTTACCCCCAAATCTGGAAACAGGCTATTATTTTCTTTCTCTCCCTAGACCACTAGCCTGTAAGAGACAGGGTATCTCCCTTTCCTCCTCCTCCGTTGGATCTTTAGAAGGGCAGGACTTTTGCCCTTGGTAGGAGGGAAGTTTTGCCTTCTTCTCTAGTCCAGTTTTACTAGGCAGGTCCCTATATTAGACAACACAGCTGACCTGCTTCTGACTTCTGTGACTGAATTCTTTGTGTACATACTCAATTGGCCATTACCTGAAGGTGAAAAGGGACCAGTGGCAGGATTCAGACAGCAAACCCACTCACAGCCTTCAACATTATGCACGGAATAAAAAATCAACTCTACTAACCCATTGCCCAGGTCGTTAACATGAGCAGCAGAATCTCTTTGTGCTCTGCTGACCATTGTGGACTGAGAGAGAGAGAATGGCATTTACCAGAGAGACCACTTATTGTTTTAGGTTCCTTTTCTTTTTTTCTTTTTCTTTCTTTCTTTCTTTCTTTTTGTTTTTAAACCATAACCTTCAGAAATCAGTTAGAAAAGACCTTTTGCATTCTCAGGCTATAATTTTTTTGAAGAAATGATGTAATAGGCTGCTCTATTTCTAATCTTGAGAATATTTGGTTTTGGGCGTATTTCAAATGTTGATGTTAGACTGATATGAAAATGCCTGTTCGTGCTCAAAATCCAGGACAAAGGTTATTTCCACCAAGCTCAATAGAAAGTAATAAATAATTCTGAAATATTGTCTTAAAATAAGAATATAAAATATTATAACTTGTCAAGCCTTCAAGTCTATGTTTGCTTATTATTGCCAACCCAACAGGTATAACAAAGGCTCCTGCCTCTGGCCTGACATTTCAGCTGCCAGGAGAGGTCCACCTCTGCTCACCAAGCCTTGTTTATCAAAGTTTCAGCCATTCTTTCAAAACCTCTTATTCCATGCCAGATGCATCTTAATTGTACTAATTCTTTCTGTTATATCGATATGTCAATAAGGATTCTCCATCTTGCCCACTGTATTTGCAATATCTGGGACTGTGATAAATAATGCATTCCTGATGATACATTGAGGCTATTTGTGTGAAAGCACTACTAAAGCTAATATAGCTACAAGAAAAAAACCATCATTAATCTGAATTCATAGGACCTCTTGCGAGGGTTTATTTCTGCAAAAATAATAGTGTCTTGAGGGTTGGTCTAGAATGAAAGGAAAATACAGGCTATTTACATCTGCCTCACTGCTTCACAGATGTGTTGAAGTGAAATGCAAAACTCTTGTGGACTTGGTAGTGACTTTAAATCCCATCCCTGTATTCTTTCCATTGGTAGAAGAAAAAATTGGGTATATGAGCTATATCATCCTATAGTCACATATTCTATTCAGAGCTAAAACCCATTAGCTCAGTTACATAGTTTAATAACAACCTGTATCACACATTGCTGTTGCAACAAATGACATTATATAAATGTAGATTTCTATCTTTTCTTTTGCGTTTTCATTGTTAAAACAACTGACATAAAATCAGGATAACTGAGTTAGTTTTTATCGCTAGAAAGGAAAGAAAATACAGTAAGAGTTTGAGCGTATGGTTATCCTTCAACCTGTGTGTACACAGTGGAAGTTTATGTCCTATGCCACCTCTCAGAAGCAGGGGTCTTGTGCTTAGGAAGACTGTCAGAATCTTCACTGGATGCCTTTTTCACCTGCTAAGATGATTTCTTGATCCAAAATGTGATTAAACAGTAATGTTCTATAAAGCTTTTAAAATAAAATAAAGCAGCTACACTCTAAAAGCAAAGAACATCATCTTTAGAGCATCTCACTTTAAATAATATCTTGTTAAGGATTGTCCCACTTAACCAGTGTGCATCAAAGCTTATGCCTCTCGAGTGTGCTGACACTCTGCTCAGGAAATTTTGGTCTGATTCCCAGGGCTGGCAGACAAATTGTGGATCATAAATCCTGGTATATGGCAATGGTTTTCTAGATCAACAGGAGACACTCTAGACAAGAAACAGAGAAAGAGGAGAGGGGGTAGATTCACCTCTCTGTAGTCCACAAAGCTTTCTGATGCCCTTACAAGGATTTTGAGTGCATTTCTGCCAGTATCAGCAATGGTGAAGTTCACCTTCACTAAAATCTAATTCCAGCACTAACTGGCAGGCCAGCACTAGTGAAAATAACATTCTGGTTTCCTCCATGACCCCAGTCCCGACATGATAACGGGAGCCCTCAACAACTTATTTCTAGCTTGGAATTCTTGATGGTTTATTTAGTTTGACTGCCTGTCGAAGATTGCCATTATGAATACAGTTGCTAGGGAAGGCCTGCCATCGTGCTGTTTGGCTTTTAAAGGGGTCAGGATTTTGCAACATCTCAAATAACACTTACGGCTTAATGTCTGCAAACAATGCAGCATTTAACATTTACTATGCATGAAGAGGATCATAGTTCATCATTTATTATTCAAAAATTATGTAAAATATTTTTATGATGGAATATGAAGAATGTGTTCAAAATATTCATGTATATAAACAACACATAATAAATTTACCTTAAAACATCAATATGTAATCAAAGAGGTATCTGGAGTTGTGCAACATGGAGCCAAATTTTAAATATTTCAAAATTCAGACTTTTAATCACATATCTTTCAAGTGGATGAGACTGAGCTCTGGTACTTTTCAGGGAAGTGAACATTTAATTCCCTTTCCAAGGAGGTTATCACTTTTATGGGAGAGAAGGGCTAGGTTCATCATAATTTAACCACGCAAATTTCTCAATTCAAAAATTGATTGCCTGCTCCATCTTCCCACTATACTTGTTTCAACGACATGTTTTGGTTTCCTATAAAAGAAGGTGATTGTGAATACTGGTTCTTGGAAACTGGCAAGAATGGAAAACATTGTAGCCCAAGTGAAGATGGTGTGAGCAGTGTGGCTGATGTGATTTTTTGTCCTCATTTGTGATTCAAATCCCAGAACTTCTCTCAAACAGGAGGGTAGATTTCAATAAAATGTTAAAGACAAATGACTTGGGTGAGAGAAAAAAAATGGATCCAATAAAATTTTTCTATTAACAAGATATATAAATAATACAAACCTTTAGCTACTGATTTTGTAGTAAGACGTCTATTCTGTTAAAAGAGTGACTTCAATGAGTTTAAATGCCACACATTTGAGAGGCAGCCTACAAAGAGCTATCCAGAGTCTTGAATCTCTTTACAGACTTGATCCATTTGTCTTGGAAATAAATCATTTCCAAATTATTATTTTAACTATGTATGACACAATAGTACATCCTGCAAAAGTGATAAATTCTTTATAATATTTAAACTCATTATAGCTCACATTAAGTCTTTCTAGGAGGGGGTGACAATCTAGCTTCATAGGAGAATCACAAAGATTATAAGTTAATGAAGTAAGTCTCTTTCCCTCCTTTATTTGCCTTTTCTCCTCTCTGTTTGTTGTCTTCATTTCTTGTTGTCCTTATTGTTTACTTATGTTAGCACTGTACGTTTTAAAATACTGATATGCTTAATAAATATTTATTAAGTACCAATTATGTACAAGCATGGTGCTAGGTGCTTAAAAAAGGTTCTAGTTAAAAATTTTACTTGCTCTAAATAACACAGTCAGCTAGAGGTAGATCAAGCATTGGAGATCAGATCTTTGCATTATATCAACCCATAATACACGTGGCAATTTTATTCTATGAACATGATTTAAACTTCTACTTAAGTAGAACATTGCATGTTTTGAGTTAGTTTTCTTTGCTCCCAAATTACATCTATAAGGTTTGAATTATTAGCTGCCATTGACTTTAATTAAACTCATTATGGCCTCACATGTCTGGCACTTGTTAAGGAGGGGAAAAAAAAGTTTAAAAATGAGCCGAGTGATTTGATACACGCTCTCTCAGCAAATAACCATAACAAGCCATGCTGGGCCACAACTCAGCTAGCAATGTGCTACTTGACCCTCGCCAGTGTTTTTATGCTAAAAAAATGTGTGTTCATCTTCCTTATTCTTCAATAAAGGATGTACTCCATTCAAGTGAATGCCTTCAGTGATTTGGTTTGAATGGAAGTGCAGGCACAAAATGATTTTCTTATTATTTCCTTTATGCAGGATAGGCTCTCAACTAAACAGTACTAGCTAATTGGGTCCTTCTTAGTCCATGTCACCAGAATATCCAAACATTCATTTAGGAAAGGAAAATATCAGCCATACAGATGCTCTAATGGCAGGGTGCCACACACCTCTATGTCTGGAGTCATCCAGATGGCTGACTAAATGGCTTGGATTCATGTGGGTGTTCCTCACTGTATAGACAATGCTTCTGGGACAATTAAAAGAAAAAAATTACTCATGTTCAAACTCTTTAATGAACTGCATTGCAGGGCATTTTTTTTTTTAATTAAAAAATGTACTTACGTGTTTTTCATTTAGTGTTGTAGTTTCATTACTTCAAAAATGCTAGAACAGAGGCCTAGAAAGGTGAAAGAATTACCCAAAATCACCTACACTCACTAGGAAGTGACAGAACATTACCTTGAACTCAGATGATTTGCAATTAAAAGCTCTTTTTACCATACCCCGCTACCTATATGAATACCATAAGCATCAGATTACCTGTTTGCCTGTCAAAATATCACCTACACACTCCAGGAATCCCCAAACCCTTCTCATTTGCCAAGGTGGACTAGGGAGAGGGGGAGGCACCATCTAATTATATATCGATTTATAGTTTTCAAAGCACATTTACGCCAAGAAATCTCACTCAGTTGTTTATTCCTCCATGTATTTATTCAACAACTTATCACTGAGAACTTTTCTACCAGTGTCCTGATCTCCTATCCCCATTAGCTAGCTAGTCCTGTTCCTTCTCCCCTCTCCTATTCCATTCATCAAATCTCAGCTCCTATGATTCTAGTTTGTTCTATGAGGTGTTGGTAATTTTTTTCTCAGTCTTTCATATGTCTTTAATTTTCTCCAAGGCCTAAATGGAAAAATGAGAAATGTGATGAGGGGAGGGCAGGTTGTAGAAATAAATGAATAGGTTAGGATAGTTAATGATCATCAGTTCCATGCATTTCCTGGCTATACCCTAACTGTCACTTCTTCCTTCCCCCCAAATCAAAAGGGTTATGTGTTTACTTTAGTGACTCAGGGGGTGTATGTAGGATCACAAGTTTGCATTAAGTTCTGCAATGACCAGAAGGGAAAGAAATAGTGGTGAGGAATGGTAGTAATGGAGGGTCAATAGTTCTTAAAGGAAAAGAGTAAGAGTGTGTGTGTGCGTGTGTGTGTGTGTGTGTGTGTGTGTAGGAACAGACTAAAAGTAGGAAAGCTATACTAATGGTGACTGAAAAAGAGGATGACAGCGGAGACAGCAAGAAGGAAACTCTTGGCCAAAGTCTTACCATTCCAGCCCCTGCAGAGAATCCTACAGTAGCTGCAGCTAAGAGGAATTCCCTTCTCACTGCCTGTGGTGAGCATATATTACCAAAGTCCTAACTTGGAACTTTGAATGTATTTTCCCATAGAATATTATTGAAGGTTGTTGAATTCTTCAGTTCTGTTTATATAATACATCCGGTAAATGATAAATTATACAAGCATTGTTTCCTTGGGAATATGTCCTTTGCATTCTTAATAGCAGATTGACAAATCGTCTTTTAGAGCACAAATCGTTCTTAAAAAGGAGAGGGCCTACATTAGATTACAGTGACATCTCTAATTGTAGTGTATAGACATCTTGAGTCACTGTTCAATTAAACACAAACATCATGGAATAAGACATCAGCAGGGATTTAACCATTAAGGAAAAGTTGATATTTAACATGATGATACAAGGCTTTGAAAAAAATGGACTTTGTTTCTTTAGCACATAAGAGGATAAACAGAAAGTAACATTCGTTAAATGTTTATAGTTACTAGGCTCTATGCTAAATGCTTTATATTAGCTCAGTTAATTTTCATAGCAATCAAATGAAATGGTCATTATTATCCCCATTTACAGGTGAGAGAACTGAGTCTCAGAAAGGTTAAGAGATTTGTAAAGGTTGAAGTGAGAATTCCTTCCTGAATTGTGCTTGTTTATTTGTTCACTATGTAGAGTGGAGTGATTTGATAGCCTGTTTATTGTTATAGCTCCTTCCTTCCTAGGTTTTTCTCTTGACCAAATCAACCACAGAAGAATCAACTGGACTTTCCAATTTTTCCAGTCCAATGTCAACCGTGAATTAGATTACCATAAAGTCAACTGAATATTTTCATTAAATTATCTGATATAGCCAAATATTTAGAACAAAATTATTGAGAAATTTTTATTTTAGCATAGTTTACTGCATCCAAAGTTCATAAGAAAGTAAAAACTAAAATAATCCAGACTTTTTCACATTTTGTTCTAACATTTGGTCATATTTAGACGTAATCTGTATATGATACTCCACTGAGAACAAAACAAGAAGAATATACCACGTAATCAGGCAAAATGAGACATTTCATTTTACGTAAAAAATTCAGAGCGGTCTAATACTCCTCACATAAATGAGAAAATTTATCATACTTTACGCTTGTTCTTGTCATCGGCACACCTGGAATAATTGCTAAATGCCAGACTAGTCACTGTAGTCTGAACTATTATACATCAATGCATTTGGAATAAGGTGCTGTTAATGTTAAATTTAAATTGAATTTTGTTTCCATATAATCTATATCAATGATTTTGGGGGCTAATATTGGCCAGTGTTTGAATATTTACTTTGAGCACTGGGTATTCAATGGTACAGAGAAAAGACATTTATTCTACCTTTAAACGTCATTCCTATGCTTGTACCAGTTACCATTTCAATAATGCAGAAAAAATTCATTATCAGGAATAAGATAACACTTGGGGAGTTATTTTGTTTATCATATGGTAAATTTCAAATGTCCTTAAGTTTATATCCTGTTACAAATTCTCAGGAACTATATATAGCAAATGTGATTTGGCTCAAGGGAAAAGGAAATGAGGGAAGTTAAAGAGCATATTAGACCGCAAAGTTTAATAACACCAAGGTCTATTAGGAAACCTTCAACAGGTCACACTGAGCCAAAAAAATATATAAAGGTACAAGCAAAAAAAAAGTCAGGCCTATATAATGTCCACCAGCAGATCTCTTGCAGGACCACATATGGATTACCATGTTTCGACGTCATGAGTAAGTTCCCAACCCTGAAATCCCATACACTCTTTTTCTAGTCCTCTTCATTTCCCTGGACTTGACATATTTCCCCCACTGTACTCTCCAATACCCCCCTTTCCTCTACCCACTTAATAGTTCAGAAAGTTTCTTGGCTTCAAGATTAAGGTCAGAAAAAAAGGGGTTATTTCAACTCAAGACTTTTATATATTTTTCAAGATAGGAGCTCCAAAAGCACCATCTAAAATCAAGCAACTGGAGGGAATTCCCTGGAGGTCCAACGGTTAGGACTCTATGCTTTCACTGCCGAGGGTGCGGGTTAAATCCCCGGTCGGGGAATTAAGATCCCACAAGCCACACAGCAAAAAAATTTTTTATAAATAAATAAAAATAAAAAATAAAACTAAAATCAAGCAACTGGAAATGGAACCTTAGATGCATCATTAAAACAAAATATAGCCTCTATCATTTTATGGATGAATCAGATATCTCTCCTCAGTAGTCTAATTAAAGACTTTGGGGGGGGGGGCTCTCCCATACATTTCCCATCTAGTTTGAAAATGAGTCAACTGGAGGATGCATTAAGTGTGTCCTTATGAAGAAAATGTTCTTGCTTAAGAGAAGAACTAAGCAACAAGAAAACTAATGTTTATTCACTCATCATATTTAATAGTTTAAGTCTATCAGGTTTTCTGATGTGACAATTTTTCTCTCATTTGCAAAGGGCTATGCTATTCATTCCACAACCTGTTCATTGTTCATATCTTTTCCATCAGAGAATTCTAAGATTTATATGGTGTTTTACCTTATTTCTATTTCTAAGTTTTTAGTAGAATTCAGAAATATATCAAGTGACAAATCTTCTGAAGCCTAAAAAACAGATGAGATGCTTTTTCTCCTTCTACTATTTTTTGTCAAATCACTCTTATTTAGTGTTGACCACAAGGCTTCTATGGATTTGTTTATTCTTTCCATCTGTACTAGTCCTTTTTTGTAACCAAGAGGATGGGATATGCCACCATATTGTAGGTGTCATTCCTGAAAATAATGACCTACTGGTACATCTGACAATTATGTTACAAGGCTTGAAACAGAAGTCAATTCCATTGAAAATAGACTGATTTCTTCAGATGTCACCTCTCAGTGTATGGAACCCTAGTTATTTTATTAGAAAAGTTTACAAACAAACAGGAAAAAAGAAGAGGTAAAGCATCTCTGTATTGATCTATATAGCACCTGTATTAATGACCATACTAGAGACCTAATATGTACATTTTATTGCTCTCAGATATGTTTTTTTTAAAGACTGACTTGCTTTTAAATTTACTTAGAAAGTTTCAAATGGGATAATCTTTGAAATCCTATGGTATACTCTTTTTACAATAATTGAAATTCTTGTATCCTAGGATTTTTTCTCATTCTTTGTAATTGACTGAACTTCCAGGCCTCAACAATTTAAGTAAATCCTTTTATATTAATTTTGATAAAGCCTTCATATTTTGAACACTGTCATCCGTTATGGTGGAAGAGGGTGGTATTTACATGAGAATACCACTTATCATTAGCATTCATACACCTTACTCTTCATCAGGGGCAGATGCATATTTATCTTTTTTCCTTTGGTGTATGTGCTTAATTTTATTCAATGATGTATCAAAATATTTGGTTTGCAGTAAGTATACTTAACAAAAACTCTCTTTAGCCCTTTTGTTCACCACTGGTCGAAATTTGACATGGCTGGCAAGTCAAAAGAAGGAGGAAGAAGGGAACTAACATTTACTGACCATTTACTCCATGCTGGGTCATTTCCACACAATGTCTCACTTAATCTTCACATGCTATCATGATGATATTATTTCCTCAGTTTTGGAAATCACAGGCACATACAGGTTAAGAAGCTTACCCAAGGCATTCCAACTAGCATTTTCAGAGTCAAGTTTGCCCCTGTTTCTTTTTCCCACGTGTGTCCTTCTATAACACACTGTATTTATTTCCAAAGGGTCCGCTGCTTTCTGAATCATGAACCTTTATGGTTTGAGTATACCATTACTTATTCTGATTAAATTCTTACCATTTAATCTCCTCTCTCTCACTGTCCAAGTTAGGCAGTCTCAGACTTTCCTATACTTACTTTATACTCAAACTTGTATTTAGAATGTTGTGATTTTGATATCTTAAGATACTGAAAATATCACTGTCCTATGTATATTTCATGCTGAACTGGCTAGATGCTTACGATATCACTTAAAAGTATGGATTTTAGAATCATAGTGTTGGAAAGGACCTTAGAAATAACCCCAACCCCCAAGTCTGTGTTCAACATTACAACCAGGTTGAGCCTTTTAAAACTTGTTAGATGACGTCACTCTTGCTCAAATGCCCCAAGAGGCATCCCATCTCTCTCAGAGGTGGGTCCAAGGACCTCGCCTCAAAGGATCTACAAATCCCTGCCTCACCTGCTCCTGACCCCTGCTCCCTGACCACTCTGGCCTCCTGCTCTTCCTCGAACAAGCCAGACATGTTCCCACCCTATGGTCTCTGCATCAGCTGTTTCCTTTGCATGAAGCACTGTTTCCCCCAGATACTTGCATGGCTCATTCCTTGTCTCTTTCAGCTCAAAGGTGACCACTTTACTTGCAACTGCATGTCCTCACCCCTCAGTTGCCCTGCCTCCTATCTGCTTTTCTCCTCTCCATTGTACTCTATACACCCGACATACTGTATATTTATTTATTTACTTCCTCGTCTCCCCCCAGTAAATTGTCAGCTCCATGAGAACGGAAAATTGTTGTCTCTTTTTTTTCCACTGAGCTCTTGCCAGCATCTGGGACATTGCCTTACATATGGTTAGTAGTCAATAGATATTTGTTAAATGAATAAATAAATGTACATTTCAACAGATACTACTCACAGAGAATGCTACATTTTCATTGAGGAGTCATAGGAAAATAAGAAAAAAAGTAATCTCCATATTCCAAGCATGTTAGTGTGAAAGGGCAAAGACAAATTTAATCCGAGTCAGCCATGTATTGAAAAGTGAACTTATTCTTATTAAATAAGACTCTTGAGCAAAACAATGTTGTTCTAAAATAAAAGATTCTAGTACATGGATCTGACATATGATGTTCCATGGGTGGGGAACATATATAAACTCCATACAATCCATACCAGTCTTTGTGGCTTACATTAGTTGGTTTTTCTTCAGTCTAATAATACTCTGAAGGAAAAGTAAAAGGTATAAGCATCCATGAAGAAAACTTGGACCAACCCTCTTTTATCTATCTGGTTGAAAGAACTGACCATAATAAACCACTGCTATTCAACCTTCTCCTGATCTCATCACTGTCTAATGAGAAATGAAGTTTTGGTTCTATTGATTGGGTTTGGAGTGAGATGGGAAGAAAGGAGGTAGTTTTAATTAAAAATGAAATAACACTGTACTTATATTCTTTGTGCCCATGTGAGATATGTCTCTCCATGACTCCTAAACTTTCTTTTGTAAATAATTTCACAGAACAAATTCTGTTCATGTGTTTCAAAGAAAGCTAAGTTGTATATACATTTCTTAATATCACTAATTCCTTTTACTGGGGAGTAGACTGGAAGTAGTTGTCAAAATACTTTTACTTTTTATTTTGAACTGTGCAATTAAAATTATTTTTAAAGAAACATAAACTCAATTTTTAGTTTATAAAAAGCTAATTTGGAAAAAATCCATTATGTCTGTTAAGGTATATTCTGCACATGTGACTAACAATGCTGGGGCCATTGAATTTGCTTACTAAATATTTGCTTGATTGAGTAAATAAGTTCATGAATGATTTTTTAGTTCCCAGAAACGAAATAGGAAGGGAAGAAAATAAAACTGTTTCACGGAATTCTAAAAAAGACTCCAGCATCTGGAAAGAAAGAACATGGCCTTGGTAAAGTATCAAGAGAACAGGGAAAGCCTGGACTCCTTCCAGAGTCAGCCCAGGAATGCCAAAAGATCTGCAGGGAAAGAAGAGGGCAGAGTTCAGGCATGAAGCCAGGAGGCCAGAGGCAAGATGAGAGCCCCAGCTGTGATGGTGGCCAAAGGCAAGATCCTGGGCCTGCAGGTAAAGTTTGAAGGGCCAAAGCCAGGTTAAATATCAAGGACATATACCTACATATGAATTTATATCATACACATTTAAATGGGTGCCTATAGGATGACATGCGAGTGAGAATCCAGGGATAAAGGAATATTAATAAAATAAACTAAAACAAAAGAGTATCATTATAGGTTTTAATAATGATAACATGCCAAGAATTGAAGAGTATGAATGTCACAACTTTTGCACTTGAGGTCCAAAGAAAAAAAGAGTCAGAAAAATAAATGAATTAACTAGAAACTAACATTTAGCCCAAAATGTTGATACAAATCTAGCTGAGAAGCCATTCTTTAATGTTGATATGAATGAAAAAGTTTTGAGGTTTTAGTTGTCTGTAGCTTGGGTCATCACTGTGATGCAGCTGTCAAAGAAAAACTAACTCTGGCAGCATTAAAGGAAAAATAATGACCAGAACAAAGAGAGTTATAGCATACCTCTACTCATAAAATCACATCCTGGTGATGATAATCAGTTCTGGTTGCCAAAGTTTAAACTTTGGCAAAGTGGCCTACATTCAGTGAAGAAAACCATGTCATAGGAAAAAGCTTAATATAACTGATTAGGGTATGAAACGATTCACAACGCAGTTGTGCAAAAATAATACGGCTTCTTAATCTTCTGTTATAACAATGTCTGCCTTTTAGCCTCTGCTCTATTGAGTTGCCAGTCCAAAAAGGATACCTCCCAAGTTATTATTCAATTCTGGGGTCTTAGGCATTACCCTTGTACTGATGTTGGGGGCCACACATTTTTCAGTCATGGGTCCCACAGGTAACTGATGAGATAGTCATTGTTCACATGTACCTCTTTCAGCTTAGCTACACTTGGCTACTTCTTTGCCATTTGGGGGCAGGGAAACCTAGCATGAAGCTGACTCTTCCAGTGTTAAATGTAGTGCATGGCACCTGGGAAGTTACAAAGTATCTAATAAAAGAAGGAAAAAGTTAAATTCAAAATATAATAAGAAATGCATAAGCTTGTCACATGGTAGGTGATCAAAATATTGAGCTAAATTTTATTACCTTTTTAAAGAATCTTTTTCTTTAAGAAAATAAAACTATGTGTCATCATAAACACAAGTAAGTGTAAAGCATACCCACAAAAACCATAATCTCTTTTTAGGGAAAAAGAGTTTTGATGACTCATCAAATATTCAGGCCATGTTATAAGCAAGACAATGAAACCTCAAAATAAAAATAAAACTCCACATAACAGAAATCATTTTATACCTGTAAAACATATTAACATCTTTGTTTTCTTCTCGTTTTTAGCTTCAAAATAATCACAAATAATTCTTCTCCAAATTCTTTCAAATAACATACATGTGCTTATGATTCAACTCATTCCATTAAAATAATGTGAAAGAAATATAGACAAAGACATAAGCAAACAATTGACAGTGAGTCGAAATTTTAAAATGACTAGAAATGATAAGATCAGTGTGGGGGAAGGGCTGTGGGTGAGGCACTATGAATGGAGAAGTGCTGCACCTTTTACACCCCCAGCCCTCCCCCTCACCACTCCTATGAGTGGGTGGGGCTGGCGCACCCCGGGGTCAAAGGATTTAACCCTGTCCTCTTACCCTGAGGCCCTCCATGTGACCTCAACCTGGTTTCTGGTCCAATCGACATCGCCCCCCTCCCGCCCCCCATCCAAAGTCTCACAAGTTTTCCACTGTCCTTTTAGGCCAAGCCCCTGCCCCTGAGTTCCTCATGGCTGACCCCCTCTCCACCACCTGACCTCCAAAATAAAGTTCCAGCTTTTAATTTACCTGAGGCCTCAGGTCCAAAGAAAAAAATCTGAACATCAGTTTGAGCTCACTTTTCTGTCCCACCCCACTCTGCAAGGAGTAGAGCTTACAGTGAGTGGCTTGCTGCTTTAGTAAAAAATGTGTAAATGGCCTCGATGTTTCACTTTTTAATATTAGATTTTGTTACTGTTAATGGGAGCTGGAGAGTCAGAAAAGTAACTTGGGTGGTGACTGGGCGTCTGAGTATCATCTGCCATCTCCTCCAAAAGAAGTAGATAATGGTGGGTGTGGGAAGCTATGAATCTGAACATTGTTTTATAGTTTCTGAGCACTAAACAGATACTTCACCAGCTTTGCTACCCAAAGATATAAACTACCATAGTTTTTCTTCAATCTTGCATATAGTTTTATTTGCTGCTATGAGAATTATGATTTCCTCCACCTACTTCTCATTAGAGTGGTACTAGTTCTCAGTAATGACTGTAAAATGCATCGCAGGGAACATGCAGCATTCATCACTCTGTCTCACTAAACTATTTTGATGAGCTGTGTAAAAAATATGAAATTAATAAAAAGGACATTTGAAAGTGTTAAAAAACACAAAAACCAGTCATGTGACTACTCTCCCATTTCTTCTCCTAAAATTTTCTCACAGAAAACTCATGTTCTTTCTTGTTTGCTAGGTTTTTCTTCTAGCCTTTTGCATCAGAGAGTTCTTGTGAGGAAGAAAGGCTAGACGTTTGGGTGAGATGCGCTTTGAATAACTTTATTCTGATGACAAAGAGAATGCGTATAACATCAAACAAGACAAGATGAAGCATTATTTTTTATCTTTAAATTACTCTCCTAAATTCATTTATTCATTTGTCATCCAATAAATGTATACTGACCACGGACTGTGTGCCAGGCACTATTCTTCGTATTGGGGATGAAACAGTGAAAAAAATCTACAACAATTTCTGCTCCGGTGAAGCTTATATTCCAGAGGGACAAAAATTACACACACACAAAAAAGTCAAACACATGGTATTTAGATCTTAGCCATTGGGCATAATTTTTCTTAAATTTAGCCTTTTTAGTTATTATGCATAATTTTAGTATAACTCTCTACCTACAAACTTTTCCTCTCTGTCTGTCCTTTAATAATCTTGCCACTTAATTCTGTTTTATTCTATTCAAACTCACAGGTATCCATTGAACTGTCCAAGTGCTGGGTGCTCTGACAGGTGTTACAGTAGAAATGCAAAAATAAAGGAATTGTCTGATGTGTTCTTTGCCCTCAGAGAACTTTTAATCTACAGTTGTTAAGCATTGTACAATAGCATTTAAACCAGTTGGAATACTCTGAAGTGTTAGGACTAGGGGAAGGAAGTGGCAAGAATGAGTCACAAAAGAAATACATTGTTAAGGAAGATGCCATGGGAGTTTATATTGGGGATGAACCTTGAAGTTCTGCAATGGAAGATTGGAGAAAGGAGATTATATCAGGCCCTGGAAAAGGAATGACCAAAGATATGAATGACTATTGCATATTGGGGAGAGAAAAGAAACCCGACTTCCTTTAAGCAGAGAGTAATTTATCGTCCATCACTGGGGCTAAATCTGTGCTGAGGACAAGAAATAAAATTGTTGATAGTTTTAATTCAAGCTGAACATCAAGATTCAAAGAGTTTGACTTAGGATATTCCTCAAACTGAGTTAATTTGGCCAAACTCTGTGGCTCATCTAATTGTGTGTACATTCTGAGTCAAAGTAGGTGAGTTAAAAGACTCTATTACATGGTTTGTCAAGGAAACAAAGTGTCTCAGAATTGGGTTTCAGTTTTAAGAATGCAAACTGATGTACATGAATTAATATGGATTTCCCATGTCCTTGGGAAAATCTTGGACTAAAAATCTTCATCCTTATTCAGTGGAATTGGCCTAAGGGACCAGCCTAAGGACTCAAGAAAAATAACCCAATGAATATGGTTTGCTCAACAAATATTATATTCCATTCATCACAAATTTATGGAGCACTTCTTTTTTTTTACTTACTAGATTATTGGTTTATTATAGAAAGGTATAACCCAGGAACAGCCAGATGGAAGAGATACACAGGGCAAGGTACATGGGAAGGAAGATAGGGCTTCCATGCCTTTTGCAAGCACGCCACTCTCCCAGATCATGTGTTCACCAATCTGGAAGCTCTCCAAACCCAATCCTTTTGTTTTGTTCTGTTTTTCTAACATCTTTATTGGAATATAATTGCTTTACAATGGTGTGTTAGTTTCTGCTGTATAACAAAGTGAATCAGCTATACATATACATACATCCCCATATCCCCTCCCTCTTGCGTCTCCCTCCCACCCTCCCTATCCCACCCCTCTAGGTGGACACAAAGCACTGAGCCGATCTCCCTGTGCTGTGTGGCTTCTTCCCACTAGCTATCTATTTTACATTTGGTAGTGTATATATGTCCATGCCACTCTCTATGGAGCACTTCTTAATACTTTGGGTGCTGTGAGAAGAAAGATGGGAATGCACCACTTGGTTCTGCCTCATTGTTCAACACATCTTTACTGAGCAGCTTTTATGTTGTAAAGACTGATGCCTTATAAGCCCTACTAAAGCATCTTGTGATGTTTCCTTAATAAGTATCATTTGTGGGTAATTACCCACCTTTATATCCTGACCTTCCCATCCTATTTCAGAATTTTAGAAGCTGTATGAAATGGAATCAGATTTTGTCATTTACGTTTAGGTTGAAAGAAATGACAAAAAATAAATTAGATAGTAGAAAACAACCACTTTTTCCAATGAAACTGAAAGAAATTTGGTTCACTGCAGATAAATTCATACTACTCAGTCTCTTGCAGGTCTTGCTCTAAAGAGTGATGTCTGTACCATTTTCCGGAGAGGACAGTTTTATGGCCTTTCTCCAGTTCTCACTTTAACTCCATTTATTGTGGACTTGGCTATATCACGAAAGTTAAGTGAATTTTACAGTTTTTCCAAAAGCTGATCAGATGTCAAATCTGAGTTACTTTTATGTTTAATGTTTTCCTCTGAAATGTCATCTTATGTGTGTCAAAATAATAATGAATATACAACCAAAGGAACAAAGGAAAGACTTGACAAAATAACAGAAAGCTTACAAACATTTATTGACTACTGAAGTGAAGTTGAAGAAAAGTGGTTTGAATTAGAAAAGAAATGAGAAGATGGGTCTGACTGATAGATTTTCTCCATATATATTAAAAATATGTTAATTTAAAATTGAATGAATCCTTATTACACTTCTCATGTATCAAATCTTGTTAAGTATTTTCCTATATATTAGCTTGTTAAATTCTTACAGGAAATCTGTCGAGTAGTTAATACAAAATACTTTTTTTTGTCATCTGCAAAAGTGAACATTAGAAAAGTCAGTCAACCTAGAAGAAATGGACAAGTTTCTAGAAACATACAGCCCACCAAAACTGAATCAAGAAGAAATAAATAACTTGAACAGACAGATCACTGGAAGTGAAATAGAATCTGTAATTAAAAAAACCAAAAAAACCCAAACTCCCTACAAACTAAAATCCAGGACTGAATGGCTTCACTGGGGAATTCTACCAAACATACAAAGAACCTATACCAATACTTCTCAAACTCTTCCAAGAGACTGAAGAGGAAGGAACACTCCCAAAGACATTCTATGAAGCCACCATCACCCTGATACCAAAACAAACAAGACAAAGACACTACGAAAAAAGAAAATTACAGGCCAGTATCTTTGATGAATATAGATGCAAAATTTCTCAACAAAATATTAGGAAACTGAATCCAACCATACATTAAAAAGATCATACACCAGGACCAAGTTGGATTCTTCTCAAGGTCACAAGGATGGTTCAACGTATGCAAATCAATTGATGTGATACACCACATCAACAAAAGAAAAGACAAAAACCACATGATCATCTCATAGACGCAGAAAAAGCATTTGATAAAATTCAACATCCATTCACAATTAAAAACTCTTATCAAAGTGGGTATGGAGGGAAGATATCTCAATATAATAAAAGCTATTTATGACAAACCCCGAGACTACATAATATTCAATGGTGAAAAGCTGAAAGCCTTCCCACTAAAATCTGGAACAAGACAAGGATGCCCACTCTCATCACTACTACTCAACATAGTACTGTAAGTCCTAGCCACAGCAATCAGACAAGAAAAAGAAATAAAAGGTATCCAGATTGGAAGGGAAGAGGTAAAATTGCTATTATATGCAAATAACATACTACTATATTAGAAAACCCTGAAGACAAAAACTACTAGAACTGATAAACAAATTCAGCAATGTAGCAGGATACAAGATTAACGTACAGAAAGCAGTTGCGTTTCTTCACGTTAACAATGAAATATCAGAAAGGGAATGTAAACAAACAACCCCTTTTAAAATTGCATCAAAAAAATTAAAATACTTAGGAATAAACCTCACCAAGAAGGTGCAAGACTTATATACTGAGAACTATAAAACATTAATAAAGGAAACTGAAGATGATTCAAAGAAATGGAAAGCTGTCCCATGCTCTTGGACTGGAAGAATTAATATGTTAAAATAGCCATACTACCCAAAGCAGTCTACAGATTTAATGTGGTCCCTATCAAGTTACCCATGACATTTTTCAGAGAACTAGAACAAATAATCTTAAAATTTACATGAAACCATAAAAGACCCAGAATTGCCAAAGCAATCCTGAAGAAAAAGAACAAAGCAGGAGGCATAACACTCCCAGATTTTAGACAATACTACAAAGCTACAGTAATCAAAACAGTGTGGTATTGGCATAAAAACAGACATATAGATCAACTGAACAGAATAGAGTCCAGAAATAAACCCACACATCTATGGGCAATTAATCTTCGACAAAGGAGACAAGAATATACAATGGGGAAAAGGTAGTCTCTTCAGCAAGTGGTTCACACCATACACAAAAATAAACGCAAAATGGCTTAAAGACTTACATGTAAGACATGACACCTTAAAACTCCTAGAAGAGAACATAGGCAAACCATTCTCTGACATAAATCATACCAATGTTTTCTCAGGTCAGTCTCCCAAGACAATAGAAGTAAAAGCAAAATTAAACAATGGAACCTAATCAAACTTATAAGCTTTTGCACAGCAAAGGAAACCATAAACGAAATGAAAAGACAGCCTTTGGACTGGGAGAAAATATTTGCAAATGATGCGACCAATAAGGGCTTAATCTCCAAAATACACAAATAGCTCATACAACTCAGTAAAAAAAAAACAAAAAACTCAATCGAAAAAAATGGTCAGGAGGAGGAGCTTCAAGATGGCGGAAGAATAAGACGTGGAGATCACCTTCCTCCCCACAAATACATCAGAAATACATCTACATGTGGAACAACTGCTACAGAACACCTACTGAATGCTGGCAGAAGACCTCAGACCTCCCAAAAGGCAAGAAACTCCTCACGTACCTGGGTAGGGCAAAAAAAATAAAGAAAAAACAGAGACAAAAGAATAGGGACCCGGGGCTTCCCTGGTGGCACAGTGGTTGAGAGTCTGCCTGCCGATGCAGGGGACATGGGTTCAAGCCCTGGTCCGGGGAGATCCCACATGCCGCGGAGCAACTAAGCCCGTGTGCCACAACTACTGAGCCTGTGCGTCTGGAGCTATGCTCCGCAACGAGAGGCTGCGACAGTGAGAGGCCTGCGCACCGCAATGAAGAGTGGCCCTCGCTCGCCGCAACTGGAGAAAGCCCTCGCACAGAAACAAAGAACCAACACAGTCAAACATAAATAAATAAATTTATTAAAAAAAAAAAAAAAGAATAGGGACCGAACCTGCACCAGTGGGAGGAAGCTGTGAAGGAGGAAAGGTTTCCGCACACTAGGAAGCCCCTTCGCAGACAGAGACTGCAGGTGGGGGAGGGGGGAAGCTTCGGAGCCACGAAGGAGAGCACAGCAACAGGGGTACAGAGGGCAAAGTGGAGAGATTCCCGCACAGAGGATCGGTGCCGACCAGCACTCACCAGCCCGAGAGCCTTGTCTGCTCACCTGCTGGGACAGGAGGGGGCTGGGAGCTGAGGCTCGGGCTTCAGGCGGATCCCAGGGAGAGGACTGGGGTTGGCTGCATGAACACAGCCTGAAGGGGGCTAGTGCGCCACAGCTAGCCAGGAGGGAGTCCGGGAAAAAGTCTGGAGCTGCCGAAGAGACAAGAGACTTTTTTTTTTGCCTCTTTGTTTCCTGGTGCGCGAGGAGAGGGGATTAAGAGCGCCGCTTAAAGGAGCTCCACAGACGGGTGCGAGGCAAGGCTATCAGTGCAGACCGCAGAGACAGGCATGAGACGCTAAGGCTGCTGCTGCAGCCACCAAGAAACCTGTGAGCAAGCACAGGTCACTATCCACACCTCCCCTCCCGGGAGCCTGTGCAGCCCGCCACTGCCAGGGTCCCGTGATCCAGGGACAACTTCCCCGGGAGAACGCACGGCACGCCTCAGACTGCTGCAACGTCACGGTGGCCTCTGCCGCCGCAGGCTCGCCCCGCATCCGTACCCCTCCCTCCCAAATGGCCTGAGTGAGCCGAAGCCCCCGAATCAGCTGTTCCTTTAACCTCGTCCTGTCTGAGCGAAGAACAGACACCCTCAGGCGACCTACACGCAGAGGCAGGTTCAAATCCAAAGCTGAACCCCGGGAGCTGTGCGAACAGAGAAGAGAAAAGGAAATTTCTCCCAGCAGCTTCAGGAGCAGCGGATTAAATCTCCACAATCAACTTGATGTACCCTGCATCTGTGGAATATCTGAATAGACAACGAATCATCCCAAATTGAGGAGGTGGACTTTGGGAGCAAGATATATTATTTTTTCCCCTTTTCCTCTTTTTGTGAGTGTGTATGTGTATGCTTCTGTGTGTGATTTTGTCTGTATAGCTTTGCTTTTACCATTTGTCCTAGGGTTCTGTCTGTCCATTTTTTTGTTTTTATTACTTTAAAAAATTGTTTTTTCTTAATAATTTTTTTTATTTTTTATTTTAATAACTTTATTTTATTTTACTTTATTTTATTTTATCTTTTTCTTTCTTTCTGTTTTTTCTCCCTTTTATTCTGAGCTGAGTGGAGGACAGGTTCTCGGTGCTCCAGCCAGGCTTCAGGGCTGTGCCACTGAGGTGGGAGAGCCAAGTTCAGGACACTGGTCCACAAGAGACCACCCAGCTGCACGTAATATCAAATGGCAAAAATCTCCCAGAGATCTCCATCTAAATGCCAAGACCCAGCTCCACTCAACGACCAGCAAGCTACAGTGCAGGACACCCTATGCCAAACAACTAGCAAGACAGGAACACAACCCCATCCATTAGCACAGAGGCTGCCTAAGATCACAATAAGGCCACAGACACCCCAAAACACACCACTAGACGTGGACCTGCCCACCAGAAAGACAAGATCCAACCTCATCCACCAGAACACAGGCACTAGTCCCCTCCACCAGGAAACCTACACAACCCACTGAACCAACCTTAGCCACTGGGGACAGACACCAAAAACAATGGAAACTACGAACCTGCAGCCTGCGAAAAGGAGACCCCAAACACAGTAAGTTAAGCAAAATGAGAAGACAGAGAAACACACAGCAGATGAAGGAGCAAGGCAAAAACCCACCAAACAAATGAAGAGAATATAGGCAGTCTACCTGAAAAAGAATTCAGAATAATGATAGTAAACATGATCCAAAATCGTGGAAATAGAATGGAGAAAACACAAGAAACGTTTAACAAGGACCTAGAAGAACTAAAGAGCAAACAGTGATGAACAACACCCTAAATGAAATTAAAAATTCTCTAGAAGGGATCAATAGCAGAATAACTGAGGCAGAAGAATGGATAAGTGACCTAGAAGATAAAATAGTGGAAATAACTACTGCAGAGCAGAATAAAGAAAAAAGAATGAAAAGAATTGAGGACAGTCTCAGAGACCTCCAGAACAACATTAAATGCACCAACATTCGAATTATAGGGGTCCCAGAAGAAGAAGAGAAAAAGAAAGGGACTGAGAAAAATATTTGAAGAGATTATAGTTTCCCTACTATGGGGAAGGAAACAGTCAGTCAAGTCCAGGTAGCACAGAGAGTCCAATACGGGATAAATCCAAGGAGAAACACGCCAAGACACGTATTAATCAAACTATCAAATATCAAATACAAAGAAAAAATATTAAAAGCAGCAAGGGAAAAACAACAAGTAACATCAAGGGAATCCCCATAAGGTGAACAGCTGATCTTTCAGCAGAAACCCTGCAAGCCAGAAGGGAGGGGCAGGACATATGTAAAGTGATGAAGGAGAAAAACCTACAACCAAGATTACTCTACCCAGCAAGGATCTCATTCAGATTCAACAGAGAAATTAAAACATTTACAGAAAAGCAAAAGCTAAGAGAATTCAGCACCATTAAACCAGCTTTACAACAAATGCTACAGGAACTTCTCTAGGCAGGAAACACAAGAGAAGGAAAAGATCTACAATAATAAACCCAAAACAATTAAGAAAATGGTAATAGGAACATACAGATGGATAATTACCTTAAATGTAACTGGATTAAATGCTCCAACCAAAAGGCATAGAATGGCTGAATGGATACAAAAGCAAGACCCATATATATGCTGTCTACAAGAGACCCACTTCAGACCTAGAGACACATAAAGACTGAAAGTGAGGGGATGGAAAAAGATATTCCATGCAAATGGAAATCAAAAGTAAACTGGAATAGCAATTCTCATATCAGACAAAATAGACATTAAAACAAAGACTATTAGAAGAGGCAAAGAAGGACACTACATAATGATCATGGGATCAATCCAAGAAGAAGATATAACAATTGTAAATATTTATGCACCCAATATAGGAGCACCTCAATACATAAGGCAAATACTAAGAGCCATAAAAGGGGAAATCGAGAGTAACACAATCATAGTAGGGGACTTGAACACCCCACTTTCACCAATGGACAGATCATCCAAAATGAAAAGAAACAAGGAAACAGAAGCTTTAAATGATACATTAAACAAGATAGACTTAATTGATATTTATAGGACATTCCATCTAAAAACAACAGAATACACATTCTTCTCAAGTGCTCATGGAACATTCTCCAGGATAGATCATATCCTGGGTCACAAATCAACCTTGGTAAATTTAAGAAAACTGAAATCGTATCAAGTATCTTTTCCGACCACAGTGCTATGAGACTAGATACCAATTACAGGAAAAAATCTGTAAGAAATACAAACACATGGAGGCTAAAGAACACACCACTTAACAACCAAGAGATCACTGAAGAAATCAAAGAGGAAATCAAAAAAGACCTAGAAACAAATGACAATGAAAACACAACGACCCAAAACCTATGGGATGGAGCAAAAGCAGTTCTAAGAGGGAAGTTTATAGCAATTCAATCCTACCTTAAGAAACAAGAATCATCTCAAATAAACAACCTAACCTTACACCTAAAGCAATTAGAGAAAGAAGAAGAAAAAAACCCCAAAGTTAGCAGAAGGAAAGAAATCATAAAGATCAGATCAGAAATAAATGAAAAAGAAATGAAGGAAATGATAGCAAAGATCGATAAAACTAAAAGCTGGATCTTTGAGAAGATAAACAAAATTGATAAACCATTAGCCAGACTTATCAAGAAAAAAAGGAAGAAGACTCAAATCAATAGAATCAGAAATGAAAAAGGAGAAGTAACCACTGACACTGCAGAAATACAAAGGATCATGAGAGATTACTACAAGCAACTCTATGCCAATAAAATGGGCAACCTGGAAGAAATGGACAAACTCTGAGAAATGACCAACCTTCCCAGACTGAACCAGGAAGAAATAGAAAATATGAACAGACCAATCACAAGCACTGAAATTGAAACTGTGATTAAAAATCTTCCAACAAACAAAAGCCCAGGACCAGATGGCTTCACAGGCGAATTCTATCAAACATTTAGAGAAGAGCTAACACCTATCTTTCTCAAACTCTTCCAAAATATAGCAGAGGGAGGAACACCCCCAAACTCATTCTACGAGGGCACAATCACTCTGATACCAAAACCAGACAAAGATGTCACAAAGAAAGAAAACTACAGCCCAATATCACTGATGAACATAGATGCAAAAATCCTCAACAAAATACTAGCAAACGGAATCCAACAGCACATTAAAAGGATCATACACTATGATCAAGTGGGGTTTATCCCAGAAATACAAGGATTCTTCAATATACACAAATTATTCAACATGATACACCATATTAACAAACTGAAGGAGAAAAACCATATGATAATCTCAATAGATGCAGAGAAAGCTTTCAACAAAATTCAACACCCATTTATGATAAAAACCCTCCAGAAAGTAGGCATAGAGGGAACTTTCCTCAACATAATAAAAGCCATATATGACAAACCCACAGCCAACATCATCCTCAATGGTGAATAACTGAAACTATTTCCACTAAGATCAGGAAGAACACAAGGTTGCCCACTCTCACCACTATTATTCAACACAGTTTTGGAAGTGTTAGCCACAGGTACAGTAACAAAAGATTTCACAATTTGTATGGAAACACAAAAGACCCTGAAGAGCCAAAGCAATCTTGAGAAAGAAAAACGGAGCTGGAGGAATCAGGCTCCTGGACTTCAGACTATACTACAAAGCTACAGTAATCAAGACAGTATGGTACTGGCACAAAAACAGAAATAGAGATCAATGGAACAGGATAGAAAGCCCAGAGATAAACCCATGCACATATGGTCACCTTATCTTTGATAAAGGAGACAAGAATATACAGTGGAGAAAAGACAACCTCTTCAATAAGTGGTGCTGGGAAAACTGGACAGCTACATGTAAAAGAATGAAATTAGAACACTCCCTAACACCATACACAAAAATAAACTCAAAATGGATTAAAGACCTAAATGTAAGGCCAGACACCATCAAACTCTTAGAGGAAAACATAGGCAGAACACTCTATGACATAAATCACAGCAAGATCCTTTTAGACCCGCCTCCTAGAGAAATGGAAATAAAAAGAAAAATAAACAAATGGGACCTAATGAAACCTAAAAGTTTTTGCACAGCAAAGAAAACCATAAACAAGACGAAAAGATAACCCTCAGAATGGGAGAAAATATTTGCAAATGAAGCAACTGACAAAGGATTAATCTCCAAAACATACAAGCAACTCACGCAGCTGAATATCAAAAAACAAACAACCCAATCCAAAAATGGGCAGAAGACCTAAATAGATATTTCTCCAAAGAAGATATACAGATGGCCAACAGACACATGAAAGAATGCTCAACATCATTAATCATTAGACAAATGCAAATCAAAACTACAATGAGGTATCATCTCACACCGGTCAGAATGGCCATCATCAAAAAATCCACAAATAATAAATGCTGGAGAGGGTGTGGAGAAAAGGGAACCCTCTTGCACTGTTGGTGGGAATGTAAATTGATCCAGCCACTATGGAGAACAGTATGGAGGTTCCTTAAAAAACTAAAAATAGAACTACCATACAACCCAGCAATCCCACTACTGGGCATATACCCTGAGAAAACCATAATTCATAAAGAGTCATGTACCAAAATGTTCGTTGCAGCTCTATTTACAATAGCCAGGACATGGAAGCAACCTAAGTGTCCATCAGCAGATGAATGGTTAAAGAAGATGTGGCACTTATATACAATTGAATATTACTCAGCCATAGAAGGGAAAGAAACTGAGTTATTTGTAGTGAGGTGGATGGACCTAGAGACTGTCATACAGAGTGAAGTAAGTCAGAAGAGAAAAACAAATACCATATGCTAACACATATATATGGAATCTAAAAAAAAATGGTCAGAAGAACCTAGGGGCAAGATGGGAATAAATATGCAGACCTACCAGAGAGATGACTTGAGGAAACGGGGAGTGGGAAGGGTAAGCTGGGGCAAAGTGGGAGAGTGGCATGGACATATATACACTACCAAACATAAAATAGATAGCTAGTGGGAAGCAGCCACATAGCACAGGGAGATCAGCCTGGTGCTTTGTGACCACCTAGGGGGTGGGATAGGGAGGGTGGGAGGGAGGGAAGGAGATGCAAGAGGGAAGAGATATGGGGACATATGTCTATGTATAACTGATTCACTTTGTTATAAAGCAGAAACTAACACACCATTGTAAAGCAATTATACTCCAATAAAGATGTTAAAAAAAAAAGTTAAAAAAAAAATAATAATAGAAAAAGAAGAAAAAGAAAAAAATGGTCAGAAGACCTAAACAGACATTTCTCAAAAGAAGACATATAGACGGCCAATAGGCACATGAAAAGATGCAAAACATTGCTAATTATTAGAGAAATGCCAATCAAAACTACGGTGAGGTATCACCTCACATCAGTCAGAATGACCACCACTAAAAAGTCTACAAATAATAAACGCTGGAGGGCATGTGGAGAAAAGGGAACCCTCCCACGTTGTTGGTGGGAATGTAAACAGGTACAGCCACTCTGGAGAATAGTACGGAGATTCCTTAAAAAACTAAAAATAGAGCTATCATATGATCGTGCAATCTCACTCCTGGGCATATATCCGGAGAAAGCCGTATTTTGAAAAGATACATATACCCCAATGTTCACTGCAGCACTATTTACAATAGCCAAGACATGGAAGCAACCTAAATGTCCAAGACAGATGAATGGATAAAGAAGATATGATATATATACACAATGGAATATTACTCAACCATAAAAAAGAATGAAATAATGCCATTTGCAGCAACATGGATGGACACAGAGATTATCCTACTAAGTGAAGTCAGTCAGACAGAGAAAGACAAATATCATATATCACTTATATGTGGAATCTAAAAAATAATACAAATGAATTTATTTACAAAACAGAAACAGACTCACAGATGTAAAAAAAAACCCCTATGCTACCAAAGGGGAAAGGGGGGGGGTAGGGATAAATTAGGAGTTTGGGATTAGTAGATACAAATTATTATATATAAAGTAGATAAACAACAAGGTCCTACTGTATAGCACAGGGAACTATATTAAATACCTTGTAATAAACTGTAATGGAAAAGAATCTGAAAAAGAACACACACACATATATAAAATTGAATCACTTTGCTGTACACCAGAAACTAACACAACATTGTAAATCAACTATACTTCAATAAAAACAAACAAAACTCCCAAATGAAAATGCCAGATAAAGAGGAACTGATCATGTAAAGCATTTGGGTTGCCATGTAGAGCATTTAATGTACTGAGCCCAGTAATCTGTTTGGTTAGAAGTTGTCAAAATGCTTCCTATGACTGATTTTGCATCAGGTCAAATTATATGCCAGTTCTCTTACTACCAAAAAAATTCTTAATGCAACAGTAATTCAGTGTTTGCTTGACCTTAATATTATAGATTTTGCAGCAGTGAAAATACATTTCCTTTCTGTTCTTAGGAGGTTGAAGCAACGGTAAAAAAACTTTAGGCCCAAACTGACTACCCATGGTAAAAGCTGTTTAGCGACATAATTTATAGGGAACACGTGATAGTTTCTAGGAGTGACATGCGTCATCTTCCCACATGAAACTATGTAGAATTTAATTTTACAGTTGGGTAAGTTCTCAAGGCAGGGCACAGAGATCTGGCTGTGGGACGCCCATTAATGTCAGAAGGAGTCAAGGGGCTCTATTCCTCATGCCCCTCTTAGAGAATGCACCTGTGTCGGCCTGCTGTGAGAAGAGTCCATTCCTTTTCTGGAAATTCTGAATGCTGATGTTAACCAGCATCACGTATGGCCGTTTATAAAACTTTAGGTTGGTACTCAGATTTACCTATGGTTAATCATGGTGTGAAAATCCAAAGTCATGCAGTTTTACCCCCCATATAATTCTAGACTTATTTTATAAAAATGAAAAGGCCATTGTAAGCATAAATATACAATGTGATGTGAAATAGAAGTCATATAATAGAAAATCCATGCAATGTTGTAATGTGATGTTATATAATTATAATGCTTACAAAACGATGATCCATATGGTTTCAGACCTAGAATAATATTAATGTAGCTAAAAAAGCAAAGTCCATGCAATAATGGATAACTCTAATATCTCAAGTCTTTGCTTCCTATTTCTTTCACAGAGGGAAGTTGACACATAGGCCCTTGCAGTACTTGTTAAAATTCCCATTTTTCTTTTTTAATTTACAACCCTCACACACTTCAGCAACCTCTAAACTGCTGCCCTCTAAAAATCCTCCACTTACTCTTGAATACCTATGTTGTATTTATTTTCTTTCCTTCCGTCTCTTTCAAAACTCCTAGAAACAGCCTGGTTAGGCTGGATGTGCCTGGGAGGGCGTGGTGTGGGCAAGAAACTGAGGAGGCCACGCCATGATCCTCCTTAGCAGAAGGTAAACGCAAAGCAAATGGTAATCAATAGTACATAATCACAGAGATGTATGAAAGCACGCATTGGATATCATGCATGTACTCATTTTTACAAATTTTATAAACTTGCAAATATTTTACAATATGTATTTTTAAGTGCTAAGTACAAAGAACCACAGAGAATACAGAAATGAAAGAACTACAGAGATATATCTTCTGCTATCAAAGAAGGAGTTTAAAATTTAGATGATGGAAATGTTCTATAATATACCATTTTATTATAGAAAGCATTAATGGTAGTCATCAGCCACATGGAGTTGTAAAGCACCTGAAATATGGCTGAAGTAACTGAAAATGTTCGTTTCTGATTACACTTAATTTACATTTAAACTTGAAGAGCCACACATTTTAATTTTTGTTTTTAAGAGATTTGAAGTTTCATTCATGCTAAATCTCTAAGGCCCAAAAGGAGTGCTTAGTACAGGTGCTGAATACACACATCTGGTGAGCGAACTAACCAATGAAAAAAAAAGGCCTCTCCAGAGCCCCAGCCCAGATCTACCTACCTCCCTTCCCTCCCACATTTTTAAGAACTTGACCCCCTCCCGCCATGGCCTCTCAAATAGGCCCTCTATCTCAGAGCTCCACAGTATCTGGCCCTTCCAGCTTTCTATCTCAACCAGTAACTCTTCCATTTAAACCTCCATGAAATCCAGCCAACTCCATCTCCTAAGCATCTCTGGAAACATCCTTCTTCTCTCCTGCCCTACCTGAACCACCCACACGAATGTAGGTCTCAACCAGTCTTAAGAAGCTCAAATCTGAGCCTGTCACTATCCCACTTAATACCTTACCATTGCTTTTGATGTAGTCCATCGTCTCATCCGGGTCCTGAGGGTCTGCGTGCTCTACACCTCCACACTTGGCGTGGTACTCCAGGCTCCAGCTCGTCGGCCTCTATTACTTTCCCCTGGGAGTCTTCCCAGAACCCCAGTAGTGGGTAAGGTGGGCCCAGCTTTCCGCACTACTTACACCAGCCAGGCCTGGGGGCTTAGGGCTGCTCCTGTTCTCTCCCTGCACTGACACAGTCCCTGTGCAACCAAATGAATCTTCGCACCAGGACACTGACCATTCTCATTCTGTCGTTCCATGGCACCTCGGACCGGGGCTGCCCACCGCTGAGCTTCCTGAGGGTTGGCGAAGCCCAGGCCGAGGGTCCCAGGCCCTCCTGGTGGAGGCGGCAGCTCATGCTGACTGGGGCTTCGGACAGGGTAGGGGACTGACTCCCAGGGCCACTCCTGAGGAGGGGGAGAGTCCGGGCTCAGTGCCTCCCCCCAGCACACACTGCGCGATGACCAAAGGAATACGAGGTAACATTTGGAGGCCACTTTCACCGCCCTAAGCCCTCGACTCGTGTTATCTTACGAAACCCTCACGGTAGTCCTATGAAGGTAGGTACTAGCATTAACCCCATTTTACAGAAGAGGAAACAGAAGCAAGTTAAAAACTGACTGCTCAAGGGTATGCGGCTGGCAAATGGAGGGGCCAGGCTCGGGCGCCCCTGAGGCCCCCAGTCCCCACCCGCGGCCTCCAGCCAGGAACGCCCTGGTCTCTCTGGGTTCCGCTCAGCGGCAGCTTCTGCGGCTGCGCAGAGTGTCCGGGGGCCTCAGGCAGGCTCCCAGAAGCCTCCCCGTGCGCATGGCCGGAAGCGCCACTGCCGAGCGCCACTGCCGAGCTCAGGGATGAAGTTGCCACCCAGCTGCCCGAGGCGGCGCCGTCTCTGGTCCCACACGCTGAAGTTTGAATAGCTACCATATTGGGCAGAGCAAATCCGGAAAATCCAAAAGTCGAGTTTGTGAGTAAGTACCAACAATCTCAAAGGAGGGTTAATGCTACCATAAAAGTACAAACACAGTTCTTTAAGGTTCAGAGAAGTAAAATATCTCCAATGAGAAAAATTTAAAACAATAGTTTAATGTAGATTTGAGGGATGAAGAAGCTTCATTTAGATTGTACAGTTCATTTCATGGATGAATTTAAGGGGCGTCAAGTGTTTTATATACTCTTGTTTATTCAAGTCCCAAGCTGGGAAATACTGCCTCTACTTGATGATGTTTGGAACTGAGACTCCGGGGTTAATTAACATACCCAAGTTTACGTGGCTAGTAAGTAGTGCTTACGAGGTTTGAACCCAGGTTTACCTGACTCCTGACCCCAGGTGTGTTCCACATCACTATGCTGGTGAAGGAGTGAGGGGGAATCAAAAGTTATTCAAAGCTACAAAACAGGATGACTTGAAGGTGGCAGTGTCATGATCAGAAGTGGTTTAGGTAGGCAGAGGGTTAGCTTGGAGGTGGTGGATGGATGTATAAAGTACTCAGGGAGAAGATAGCAGTGAAGATTTGGAACTGAGGGAAAGACTGAATGCTTAGGATGAGAATAGATGTGGGAGCCAACTGCAGAATCTGATGAGTGTGGCTGGAGTAGCGGTGGATCATAAAAGGAAAGAATGCACAAATAAGGGTGCGTAATTAAAATCTTAGGAAACATGCCTTTTTAGGGCTCAGGAAGAGAAGAGGAGCCACTAAACGGATCAGTGGAGTGATTAGAGAAGGAGGAACAAACAGTATCAAGTAGGTGGTGGTCACCAGTGTCAAATACTATAGAGAGAACAAGGAGGGTGAAGACCTAGCAGTGAGAATGAAGTTTCCTGTTGGAAAGTTTAGTGACCCTTAAAAGAGAGGAAGCACAACTGTTCAGAAGCCCTCAAATTTCCTCAAAATTTATACTTTCCCAAGGCCCTTCCCTATGCTCCTAGGCCTATGCCCTCATGCATCCCAGTTGTTTTTTCAGGAATTTAGGTAGGAAAGATCTGAGTACTTTAAAAATAGACCTTATGGTTTTCATGAGCTATATCTGTCTTTTCTCCCTATTTCTAGCACTGGTCTATGGTTGGGACTTAGTAGCACTTAATACAAAGTTATAGGATGAATGAAAGAGACTAGGTAATGTCTTTTTTTTTTCCTCATGCATATTTTAGTATTTTGGGAAAAGGATATTTATTAATTACTGAACCCCCAGGTACTAAGTATTATGGGTAACACAGAATAAAATGTTAGATATTGTTTTTGTTCTCAAAGAATTTATAGTCTGCATGGAGGAGGGGATAAAACAAACACATCTGAGATTATTAGGTGCTAAGTTTTATGGAACACAACATTGACAAGCAGGCAGTTGCAGTGGTCCAGCCAGACTGGTTTTTAAATACTAAACTACTTTCCCTGCTCTGTGTAGCGCCTTGGCCCCCATACCCTTCCCTGGGAACCCAGGACATCCCCATATTCTAGCAATTGAATGAGTAAGGCCTGGCAAACAAGAACCTCTGGAACCCTGTCCTAGAGTATAACCAGTGTCCATTCTGATTGGATGGATTTCTTGTCATCTCAATTGTTGAATATTTTGATTATCACCCTGGAGGTGTGTATTATTAACACTGTAAGAATTTGCAAAAAGTCTTAGAAAATCAGGTAAAACAAATGACTCAGAGATAGGGTGATGTTAATTTCTTTAGGTAAAATGATTACCAATCATGGATTAATCATATATTAATCATAGATATGTGGGTGCATCTAAATTTGATATTCCAATACTAACTTTGGATTGAAGTGGGTTCAGTACACAAAGATTGTTAGTCTAACCCTGGCTTTACTGTTAATTGGCTTTGTGGCCTTGGTTAAGTCACTTTACTTCTGGGTTTATTTTATTTCTTTGTGAAATAGGTAGGCCAAAAAATTGTATGAGAATGATTTCTGCTGCAGGTATCAGAAAAATCCTATTCAACTGGCTGAAGACTAAGAACTTTTTTTTTTTTTTAATGATATTTTTTTTAACTTTTTGGGTTTTATTTATTTATTTATTTATTTATTTATTTATTTATGGCTGTGTTGGGTCTTCGTTTCTGTGCGAGGGCTTTCTCCAGTTGCGGCAAGTGGGGGCCACTCTTCATCGCGGTGCGCGGGCCTCTCATTATCGCGGCTTCTCTTGTTGCGGAGCACAGGCTCCAGACGCGCAGGCTCAGTAATTGTGGCTCACGGGCCTAGTTGCTCCGTGGCATGTGGGATCTTCCCAGACCAGGGCTCCAACCCGTGTTCTCTGCATTGGCAGGCGAATTCTCAACCACTGCGCCACCAGGGAAGCCCAGAACTTTTCATATAACATATAAAAAGAGGTCTGCAGGAAGGACAGTCTTAAGGAAGGATAGATGAAGACACTGGCTCCACTTTATGAGTCTCTTTGTTCTATTCTCTACACGTGTGGACTTCGTGTTCGGTGTAGTCAAATAAGAAAGACATTGCTTTCTGTGTCTTTCTTAAGAGTGAATAGTACCCTTCCCCCCACCAGTTTCTCATCAAAGTTGTGTCATATGCTCCTGTCTAAACTGATACCTGGCAAGGAGAATGGGACCACAATGATTGACTTAGACTATACCAGTCTTGCCCTCTGGCTGGGCATAAGTCCAGCTTTCCTTGAACATGGCCAAAATAGATCATGGGTACCCAAACAAAACCACGATTCTGTTAGGAAGAAGGAAGGAGAGTGTGACTGCTGTGTGGACAATTATGATTCCCCTTTTAGCAAATGAAATTGTTGATCTGTCTTCATTCTTCAATATCCTTCCCTCCTTACCTCAAATACTACCTACTTGGATTTGAACCCCCAACACTCTCAAACAGGGATCATCTATCATTTACATGAAAGTCATCCAGAGGAGGACAGTTAAATGAATCAAACTTTGTTCTAACACCAGTCCTTCTCTCATCACTCCATTGCTTCAAGGAACTGTAAAAGGAAGGGTGGGTTATCGCAGTGGGATACTGCATAGTGCTAATAATGCCAAGGATCATGGATTAGTCCTCACATTAACTAAATTGTACTGTTCTGGTTTTCTTTGGCCAACAATCTGCCAGGTACTGAGAAGAGTCCTGGAGGACAGGGCAGTTTGATGTAGTTTCTACTGAGGACGTACAGTGCACTTTGGCAGAAATTCAGCTGTTAGAATTCCAGACAGGTAAACCTATCGGCTAGCACTGTAAAATAACTGACCTGTTCTTAGCCAGGCACACTGACTCACTGTAGACTCACAAAAAGGCAAATTCAGAGAGGATTAACGAGGGTGTTGAGGAAGTGGGAGAAAGAAAGCAGCTGACTGATCAGTACTGTTTTCTTAGTTTCTTTACCCTGGACATTGTGAGTGTACGTGATGGTTTGTATTCTGACTCCTTCCTGATTTATTTCTGAACATAACCTCTATCTATCGTCTTAGGTCTATGGAAAATTCATCTCATTAACTAGAATACTGACTTTCCAATCAAGTATCAGATCTTAAATTATTATCTATAACTGATACTGAATCTGTGGGCCAGCTGAGGTTGAAGTGAGTTCCTTTGTACTCCCAGGGAGGAATTCAGTGACTAGCACAAAGCAGTGGATCAGAAAAGGGTTCTTGCTCCCTACTTCCCTCTATTAGATTTCACCCTGACAACTCTACCTCCTACTCAGCTTGTTATACACAGATGGATATTTGAACAGTTTCTCATAAAGAATATTTCAGCTTGAGAAGAAGTATGAATATGTAGTAATTCAAGGTTCTTCACATTTGAGACATGGTTCTGGTAGCGTGATTATTGACTTTTGACTTCACTATAGATCACAGATTCATAGTTGGATTAAGAATTACAATATTGTAAGATATGAAAAGAAATGACTTCTAAATTGTCCTAGAAAGAGTCAACCTCAGATGGCCCTGGGTGGCATTGAAATCTTAAATGATTTATTACCTTTTCCCCTCATTTTCTCCCTTCTTTTAGACGGAGGGTTAAAAAAAAAGATTCCAATGTATCTTCTTTGTTGACTTATTAGCCATCACTCTTTCTTCTTTTTTAAAGTGGTTGCTTTAGGGTGTATAATATACGTCTTTTAACTTATCACAATTTATCTTTAAGTAATATTATACTTTACTTTCTCTCTTCCCAGCCTTTATGTCATTGTCGTTATATATTGTATTTCTACATGTTATAAAAGCAAACATACATTGTAATTGCTTTTTCTTTTAACAGAGGACCAACTTTTAAAATATTTAAAAATTAAGCAACAGTATCTTTCATATTTACCCACATATTAACCATTTTAGTGCTTTTCATTCCTTTGTGTACATACAGATTTCCACCTGATATCATTTTCATTATGCCTAAGGGACTTCTTTCAATATTCCTTATAATGCAGTTTTGCTGGTAATTCATTTTTTCAGTTTTTAGATGTCTGAAAAAATTCATTTCCTCTTTATTTTTAAAAGATATTTGCACTGAGTATAGAATTCTACATTGACACACTTTTTTTTTCTTCCTTTCAGTACCTCAGAGATAATTCTCCACTGTCTTCTGGAATGTATTGTTTTCAGCAAGAAATCTGCTATTGTTCATATCTTTGTTCCTCTGTATGTAATGTACCTTTTTTCCATTTAATTATGATGTGTATCAATATCATTTTATTCGTGTGTCTTATGCTTGGGTTTAGTTGACTTTTTTGAATATATAGGTCTGTCATTTTCAACAAAACTGGAAAATGTTTGGCCATGATTATTCAAACATTTTTACTGTCCTCTTTTGGTGACTCTATAAGTTACATTAACCGCTTAAAGTTGTCCCACAGCTCACTGATGCTCTGTTCATTTTTCCTCCAGTCTTTTTTTTTAATAAATTTATTTTATATATTTATTTATTTTTGGCTGCGTTGGGTCTTCATTGCTGCATGTGGGCTTTCTCTAGTTGTGGCGAGCAGGGGCTACTCTTTGTTGCGGTGTGCAGGCTTCTCATTGTGGTGGCTTCTCTTGTTGCGGAGCATGGGCTCTAGGCACACGGGCTTCAGTAGTTGTGGCATGTGGGCTCAGTAGTTGTGGCTCGCAGGCTCTAGAGCACAGGCTCAGTAGTTGTGGCACACGGGCTTAGTTGCTCCGCAGCATATGGGATCTTCCCGGACCAGGGTTTGAACCCGTGTCCCCTGCATTGGCAGGCAGATTCTTAACCACTGTGCCACCAGGGAAGCCCTTTCCTCCAGTCTTTTATCCGTTTTTCATATTGAGTATTGAGTATTTTCTTTTGTGATATATTCAGGTTCACGCATCTTTTCTTCTTCATTGTCTAATCTGTTTTTAAATCAACCCAGAGAACTACTGTCAGTTATTGCATTTTTTTATCTCTAAAAATTTGACTTAGTTTACTTTTATATCATCAGTGTCCCTATTTATGACTCACTCTTTACGCTGTCTTCTTGAATATATGGAATATAGTTATAAAAGCTGTTTTAATGTTCTTGCATACTAATTGTATTATCTGTGTCATTTTTGGATCTTTTTTTATTGATTGATTTTTCTCCTCACCACATGTCATGTTTTCCTTTTTCTTTGCATTTCAGGGAATTTTTGACTGGATGACAGACACTGTGAATTTTATGTTGTTGGGTGACAGGTATATTTAAATTCCTATAAATATTCTTGAGGTTTGTTCTGAACCTCAAGTAAGTTACTTGGAAACAGCTTGATTCTACCAAGGCTTGCTTTGAATTTTGCTAGGTAGAACCAGAGCAGCCTTTAGTCTAGGCTAACTTTTCCCTATTACTGAAGCAATACCTTTCTATGTGCTCAATGCCCCATGAATTATGAGGATTTTATATTTTCTCTATGGGAATATTGAATAATTCCAGCCTGGCATGAGTTGCAGAGATTTTTCTCTCTTCTCGTTTTGAGATGTTTTATTTCCTACCTTGGACAGTTTCCTCATGTGCATGTACTAATCAGTACTCAATCAAAGGCTTAAGGGGGAACCTCTGCAGACCTCTGGAGAGCTCTCTCTCTCTTTCTCTTTCCCTCTCTCTCTCTCTGTCTGGCTCTGGCTCTCTCTCTGGCTCTCTCTTTTCTCTGGTATTCTTTCCTGTGAACTCTAGCCACTTTGGCTTCCCAATTCTATTATCTCATCAATTCCAGGAGATGGCTGACTTCACCAGGTTTCCCTTTCCCTGTGCTGCAGCCTGGAAGATGTTTCCAGGCAGTAATCTGGGACAATCATAGAGCTCACCTTGTTTGTTTCCTCTCTCTCAGTGATCACTTTTCTGTGCTGCCTGATGTGCAATATCTGAAAACTGTTGTTTCATATATTTCATATGGTTTTAAATTTGTTCTTGAGGTAGGAGAATAAATCTGGTGCTTGTTACTCACCTTGGCAGAAGCAGAAGTTGTTGAATAATTTCTTTTATTTTTTTAATTCAAACAGAAAGTCACAAAAATTATAATCATCCTCATCAGTTCACTCAGTCCCATGTAATTACTTTTTTTTCCATCTTGATCTTTTGTTAGCACTTTTATGAATTCATCAGTTTTCCATTAGAGTTCTGAAAATGCTTATTCATTCAGTTCAGCAGTATAGTCAGTTACCAGAAACCTATACTCGTCAGAGTCTTTTCTATGAATTCCTTGAAGATGAAACACTTTTATAGGGACATTTTTGCAAAAGCATCAGAGTACACCCAGAACTGTCTGTAAATGACAAAAGACTAAAAAATGACCATGGTTAAAGATTTGATGAAAGTTCATAATAATGCAATTGACAAGGAAATTTAGTTATTTCTGAGATACACATTTTAAGTAATAACTAGAATTATGACTTATAACATTATACCAGAACATGTAAGATTTTTAGAAATTTCATGTAATGTCTGAAATATTTATATTAACATATTTCCATACAAATAACCCAAAGAAAGTTTAGTATTAGTTGTTTTGTTTGTTTGTTTGTTTGTTTTTTTATACTGCAGGTTCTTATTAGTCATCAATTTTATACACATCAGTGTATACATGTCAGTCCCAATCGCCCAATTCAGCACACCACCATCCCCACCCCACCGCAGATTTCCCCCCTTGGTGTCCATACATTTGTTCTCTACATCTGTGTCTCAACTTCTGCCCTGCAAACCAGTTCACCTGTAGCATTTTTCTAGGTTCCACATACATGCGTTAATATATGATATTTGTTTTTCTCTTTCTGACTTACCTCACTCTGTATGACAGTCTCTAGGTCCATCCACGTCTCAACAAATGACTCAATTTCATTCCTTTTTATGGCTGAGTAATATTCCATTGTATATATGTACCACAACTTCTTTATCCATTCGTCTATCAATGGGCATTTAGGTTGCTTCCATGACGTGGCTATTGTAAATAGTGCTGCAATGAGCATTGGGGTGCATGTGTCTTTTTGAATTATGGCTTTCTCTGGGTATATGCCCAGTAGTGGGATCGCTGGATTATATGGTAATTCTATTTTTAGTTTTTTAAGGAACCTCCGTACTGTTCTCCATAGTGGCTGTATCAATTTACATTCCTACCAACAGTGCAAGAGGGTTCCATTTTCTCCACACCCTCTCCAGCATTTGTCATTTGTAGATTTTCTGATGATGCCCATTCTAACTGGTGTAAGGTGATACCTCATTGTAGTTTTGATTTGCATTTCTCTAATAATTAGTGATGTTGAGCAGCTTTTCATGTGCTTCTTGGCCATCTGTATATCTTCTTTGGAGAAATGTCTATTTAGGTCTTCTGCCCATTTTTGGATTGGGTTGTTTGTTTCTTTAATATTGAGCTGCATGAGCTGTTTATATATTTTGGAGATTAATACTTTGCCCATTGATTCGTTTGCAAATATTTTCTCCCATTCTGAGAGTTCTTTTCATCTTGTTTATGGTTTCCTTTGCTGTGCAAAAGCTTTTAAGTTTCATTAGGTCCCATTTGTTTATTTTTCTTTTTATTTCCATTACTCTAGGAGGTGGATTAAAAAATATCTTGCTGTGATTTATGTCAAAGAGTGTTCTTCCTATGTATTCCTCTAAGAGTTTTATAGTGTCTGGTCTTACATTTAGGTCTCTAATCCATTTTGAGTTTATTTTTCTGTATGGTGTTAGGGAGTGTCCTAATTTCATTCTTTTACATGTAGCTGTCCAGTTTTCCCAGCACCACTTATTGAAGAGACTGTCTTTTCTCCATTTTATATCTTTGCCTCCTTTGTCATAGATTAGTCAACCATAGGTGTGTGGGTTTATCCCTGGGCTTTCTATCTTGTTCCATTGATCTATGTTTCTGTTTTTGTGCCAGTACCATATTGTCTTGATTACTGTAGCTTTGTAGTATGGTCTGAAGTCAGGGAGTCTGATTCCTCCAGCTCCGTTTTTTTCCCTCAAGACTGCTTTGGCTATTCGGGGTCTTTTGTGTCTCCATACAAATTGTAAGATGATTTGTTCTAGTTCCGTAAAAAATGCCATTGGTAATTTAGGGATTGCATTGAATATGTAGATTGCTTTGGGTAGTATAGTCATTTTCACAATATTGATTCTTCCAATCCAAGAACATGGTGTATCTCTCCATCTGTTGGTGTCACCTTTAATTTTTTTCATCAGTGTCTTATAGTTTTCTGCATACAGGTCTTTTGTCTCCCTAGGTAGGTTTATTCCTAGGTATTTTATTGTTTTTGTTACAATGGTAAATGGGAGTGTTTCCATAATTTCTCTTTCAGATTTTTCATCCTTAGTGTGTAGGAATGCAAGAGATTTCTGTGCATTAATTTTGTATCCTGCAACTTTGCCAAATTCATTGATTAGCTCTAGTAGTTTTCTGGTGGCATTTTTAGGATTCTCTATGTATAGTATCATGTCATCTGCAAACACTGACAGTTTTACTTCTTCTTTTCCAATTTGTATTCCTTTTATTTCTTTTTCTTCTCTGATTGCCGTGGCTAGGACTTCCAAAACTATGTTGAATAATAGTGGTGAGAGTGGACATCCTTGTCTCGTTCCTGATCTTAGAGGAAATGCTTTCAGTTTTTCACCATTGAGAATGATGTTTGCTGTGGGTTTGTCATATATGGCCTTTATTATGTTGAGGTAGGCTCCCTCTCTGCCCACTTTCTGGAGAGTTTTTATCATAAATGGGTGTTGAATTTTGTCAAAAGCTTTTTCTGCATCTATTGATATGATCATATGGCTTTTCTTCTTCAATTTGTTAATATGGTGTACCACATTGATTGATTTGCGTATATTGAAGAATCCTTGCATCCCTAGGATAAATCCCACTTGATCGTGGTGTATGATCCTTTTAATGTGTTGTTGGATTCTGTTTGCTAGTATTTTGTTGAGGATTTTTGCATCTATATTCATCAGTGATATTGGTCTGTAATTTTCTTTTTTTGTAGTATTTTTCTCTGGGATTGGTATCAGGGTGATGGTGGCCTCATAGAACGAGTTTGGGAGTGTTCCTTCCTCTGCAATTTTTTGGAAGAGTTTGAGAAGGATGGGTGTTAGCTCTTCTCTAATTGTTTGATAGAATTCACCTGTGAAGCCATCTGGTCCTGGACTTTTGTTTGTTTGAAGATTTTTAATCACAGTTTCCATTTCATTACTTGTGATTGGTCTGTTCATATTTTCTGTTTCTTCCTGGTTTAGTCTTGGAAGGTTATACCTTTCTAAGAATTTGTCCATTTCTTCCATGTTGTCCATTTTATTGGCATAGAGTTGCTTGTACTAGTCTCTTAGGATGCTTTGTATTTCTGCAGTGTCTTTTGTAACTTCTCCTTGTTCATTTCTAATTTTATTGATTTGAGTCCTCTCCCTTTTTTTCTTGATGAGGCTGGCTAATGGTTTATCAATTTTGTTTATCTTCTCAAAGAACCAGCTCTTAGTTTTATTGATCTTTGCTGTTGTGTCCTTTGTCTCTATTTCATTTATTTCTGCTCTGATCTTTATGATTTCTTTCCTTCTGCTAACTCTGGGTTTTGGTTGTTCTTCTTTCTCTAGTTCCTTTAGGTGTAAGGTTAGATTGTTTACTTGAGATTTTTCTTGTTTCTTGAGGTAGGCTTGTATAGCTATAAACTTCCCTCTTAGAACTGCTTTTGCTGCATCCCATAGGTTTTGGATCGTCGTGTTTACATTGTCATTTGTCTCTAGGTATTTTTTGATTTCCTCTTTGATTTCTTCAGTGATCTCTTGGTTGTTTAGTAACGTATTGTTTAGCCTCCATGTGTTTGTGTTTTTTACGTTTTTTTCCCTGTAATTCATTTCTAATCTCATAGCATTGTGGGCAGAAAAGATGCTTGATATAATTTCAATTTTCTTAAATTTACTGAGGCTTGATTTGTGACCCAAGATGTGATCTATCCTGGAGAATTTTCTGTGCGCACTTGAGAAGAAAGTGTAATCTGCTGTTTTTGGATGGAATGCCCTATAAATGTCAATTAAATCTATCTGGTCTATTGTGTCATTTAAAGCTCCTGTTTCTGTATTTATTTTCATTTTGGATGATCTGTCCACTGGTGTAAGTAAGGTGTTAAAATCCCCCACCATTATTGTGTTACTGTCAATTTCCTCTTTTATAGCTGTTAGCAGTTGCCTTATGTATTGAGGTGCTCCTATGTTGGGTGCATATATATTTATAATTGTTATATCTTCTTCTTGGATTGATCCTTTGATCATTATGTAGCGTCCTTCCTTGTCTCTTGTAACATTTTTTATATTAAAGTCTATTTTATCTGATATGAGTATAGCTACTCCAGCTTTCTTTTGATTTCCATTTGCATGGAATATCTTTTTCCATCCCCTCACTTTCAGTCTGTATGTGTCTGTAGGTCTGAAGTGGGTCTCTTGTAGACAGCATATATATGGGTCTTGTTTTTGTATCCATTCAGCAAGCCTGTGTCTTTTGGTTGGAGCATTTAATCCATTCACGTTTAAGGTAATTATCAATACGTATATTCCTATGACCATTTTCTTAATTGTTTTGGATTTGTTTTTGTAGATCCTTTTCTTCTCTTGTGTCTCCCACTTAGAGAAGTTCCTTTAGCATTTGTTGTAGAGCTGGTTTGGTGGTGCTGAATTCTCTTAGCTTTTGCCTGTCTGTAAAGCTTTTGATTTCTCCATCGAATCTGAATGAGATCCTTGCCGGGTAGAGTAATCTTGGTTGTAAGTTCTTCTCTTTCATCACTTTAAGTATATCATGCCACTCCCTTCTGGCTTGTAGAGTTTCTGCTGAGAAATCAGCTGTTAACCTTATGGGATTTCCCTTGTATGTTATTTGTTGTTTTTCCCTTGCTGCTTTCAATAATTTTTCTTTGTCTTTAATTTTTGCCAATTTGACTACTATGTGTCTCGGTGTGTTTCTCCTTGGGTTTCTCCTGTATGGGACTGTCTGCACTTCCTGGACTTGGGTGGCTATTTCCTTTCCCATGTTAGGGAAGTTTTCGACTATAATCTCTTCAAATATTTTCTTGGGTCCTTTCTCTCTCTCTTCTCCTTCTGGGACCCCTATAATGTGAATGTTGTTGCGTTTAATGTTGTCCCAGAGGTCTCTTAGGCTGTCTTCATTTCTTTTCATTCTTTTTTCTTTATTCTGTTCCGCAGCATTGAATTCCACCATTCTGTCTTACAGGTCATTTATGCGTTTTTCTGCCTCAGTTATTCTGCTATTGATTCCTTCTAGTGTAGTTTTCATTTCAGTTATTGTGTTGTTCATCTCTGTTTGTTTGTTCTTTAATTCTTCTAGGTCTTTGTTAAACATTTCTTGCATCTTCTCCATCTTTGCCTCCATTCTTTT